>NW_019727405.1:985302-1073039 GCF_002891405.2 Cryptotermes secundus | reverse complement strand
GTTAAGATTTCCATTGAGCCACAATGGATTCAAAAGTTTCCCCTTTTATGTACATATCTTGATTGTATGTAGAATTCTTGCTTATAACAAGGTGGTCTGATAAGTGAAACACATCTTTTCGATGAAGTTATGCTGAGAATCATGCTAAATGACAGTGTGAAAAATGCACTGGTGTGTAGAATATTTGTTATGGCTTGAAGAATGATGGCAAATGATTTCTAAGTTGGATGTATATTTCGGTGTGTTAGACAAAGTATTGCATTCTTGCCATCTAATCTTCCAGGCTTACATGAGCTAGCAGGTATTATACAGGATCAGGGAATCATTTTCTTTCCATCTATTAAACTACTTAGAGAATCACCTTGTTTACAGGAAAGCAAGAGTTGTTAGAAATGACAGTCTTGTAATTGTATTTTATAGTTTAGTCTAGAACATATAGAGTGATGTGTTCGTTTTTTGTTTTAATGGTTAGAAGAATGTTGAATGATATATCGTTAGATTCAGATCGTAATCAGTGATTTGCCTATCTAATATTTGAGCACTAATATTGTGGGGTGGATACCTTTCATATAAAGTATATGTATGTCCTTGACATATGTTGAAACCCATAATAAAGTTAATAATGGATAATTATAAATAGAGAAATTTTGCGGAACTTGTGGAAATTGTAAGAGTAAATCAAGATAATTGTGATATCATGCACTTGAGAGCGTTCTGTAATATCAATATTTCGGAAAAAATGCATTTACGTACACTTTAAATATCGTAGTATATTCCAGATTTCATAGATTATGTAGAGAGTTTAACAGAAGAATAATCACGTGAGAAAAATCGGAAATAAAATTTCCCGTATAAATATATAATGATACTACGCTATCCGAGACATTCAACCGTAAGATTTTGCCGACGGCCAAATCGTGCTTAACTGAGCATAACGATGCGCGGAAGTCGTTTGCGCATACCTATCATAATGTACAATCACAACCAAACATTAGCATAAATTACCGAACTTGGCCCCCTCCAAGGTACAGATGGATGCGCAGTAGTCTACTGCGCAAAGCTAATCTGACCAACCTAACCTAACCTAACCTAACCTAACTCAACCTAACCTAACCTAACCTAACCTTACCTACCATCAGCGAGCCAAGATCCAGCGCCCAGGTTTACAGGTGGGTGCGCAGTAGTTAATTGCGCACACCTAAGAGTGACGTCATTTATGAAGCTGCTGTTTAACCGAACGTAATATAGGTCTGTCGTAATGTGGAATATGTATCCAAATATTACGTTATGTATAAAATTGAGTGTCTTAACTGTTTTTGCACTCATAATATCAATTTATGTTGTTATATTTCCAGGTTATATTGCTACGTTATAGCTTAAATTGTGTCGATAACGCCGCTCCCACCTCAAGAGTTTTCGAATCCCCCACGGTAATACAAATGATTGCTGAATATCACATATTATGTCATTATGCTGCCCTCCAATGGCATAACGTTATGACGAAAAATCTTTATTTTCAATGTAATCGTTCCCTTCATTCTTGCGTATGGATACGCGATCAATTCAGTGACTTCTGGGCAGTTGTTTCGCCCGAATTTCCCTTCCTGGAGAGGAAGTATAATAACAATGTACACGTAAATTGTTAAAAAATAAGGAGAAAAATTACCGTCCTGTAATGGAACTGATCTTCGAAACCGTCCTGTAATGGAACTGATCTTCGAATGTTTCTGTTTCAGTCATGTTAAGAGGTTGGCTGCCCTGTCACTGTGACCTGAATATCCGGTGTACACCATCTAGATGATCATAATCAATGATTTCCCTATCTAATATTTGAGCACTACTATTGTGGCGTGGATACCTTTCATATCAAGTAAATGTATGTCCTTGACATATGTTGAAAACCATAATAAAGTTAATAATGGGAACATTCGAAAAGAGAAAATTTGCGGAACTTGTGGAAATTGTAAGAGTAATTCAAGATAATTGTGATATCATGCAATTGAGAGCGTTCTGAAATGTCAATATTTCGGAAAAAAAATGAATTTACGTCCACTGTAAATATCGTAGTATATTCCAGGTTTCATAAATTATGTAGAGAGTTTAACAGAAAAATATATATGCAAGAGTTTATGACGTAAAAAATTTGGAAATAAAATGTTCCGCATAAATATATAATGATTTCATACGCTATCACAGACATTGAATCTTAATATATTCCCGACGGCCAAACCGTGCTTAACTGAGCATAACGATTCGCAGAAGTCGTTTGCCCACATCTATCATAATGTACACTCACAACCTAACATTAGCATAAATAATTTCCACCAAGGTTCGTACGGTTACAGTCGTAATCTTTTCTTCTTCTTAGGTAATATGACGTTTTAATTTACTTTAACTTATTGCAATGAATTTACTTTTAGCTAACTTTCGCTTAATTATCATTTTAATATCTATTTCTAACACTCGTATAAATCCATTTATGATAAATTACTATCAAGCACATGTAAAATATTTTTCTTTATATTTCTGGCTAAACGTTCTGATAATGGTCAACAAAAGCCGAAACATGTAAAGGCATCCCTAGCAGTGGCGGCTCGTAGCTAACATTATGGGGGTGCTGCTCCAGAAAATTTTTAGCTTTGTTTTAAAATTGTATGAAAGGAAACAAACAGGTATAAAAAGAAAATTTATTCAGAAACTTGATGAAATCCTAAAAGAACAAAATCAAACATTTTTTACTTTCTTTATCTTAAATTGTTACAGTTCAAGCTTAATCTATTCATTTAAAAATGAAATCCATTCTTTTTAACCTTTATATTATGCTCATTGATTGAAGGTCTGTATGCCTCACTAAGTTTCTCCTTAATACTTACGTTTCCTAAAAGTGACAGTGAAACTACATTATCAGTGTGCTTCTTTGACTTCTCATGCTTTTCAGTTTTTTCTTTCATTTTATTTATATTGTGACATGTTGACCCCTACCTCCCCAGCGGTAACGTAACGCTCGCGTAATAGGCGAGTTCCCGCCCCGCCACTCCCCTCCGCGGTGACGTCACCGAGGGATATCGCGGTCGCTAGGCAACGCGAATCAACAGCGGTGACGTAACAGGATGACGTGGCACTCATTACGCAACAAGCAAGCACTGCAGCTATATAAGTGAGCTGCAGTGCTGGTACGAGGCAGTTCTAATGTGGCTACCAGCGAGTTGTACTGTAACAGTCGCCGAGTCAAGACGTAAAGTCAGCCAGTCAGTTGTATTGTGGCATTTGGAGTGTACTATTTGTGATACTGCAGATAGCAGTAATCGTAAATCTGTAATTTGGGTGATTGTGAGAGCGAATGTGAAATAAAATTCGCTACATCGAATACATCGAGAATTTATTTGTCGCGATATACCCCGCGATACGCGACAATATTTCTAAAACCATCTTTTGTCCACATTACATCACCCCCAAACAGCAAACACTGGAAGCAAAACAGCGCATTTTTTACTACACAGCCGCAAAGCCAACTTTTCCGTTTTTACCATTCAGAATTAAAGCTACGACTATATTTCTTGTTTTTGCTTATGCCTGCCTAGTATATTAGAATATCAGGTGTTAAACGACCTCTTTTCTTAACTGCAACTTTCTCATGGAGAGCAGTTGTGAAAACTTAAGCTGTTGAAGTTTTCTTACAGTCACAGAACTTATTTCTCGGGGATGCCAGGCCATGGTTAAAGTTTTCTGTTAAATAAAAGAACCGAAAAAAATGAATCAAATAGAATAGCTGGAAGCAGGATAATAATCTAATTCTACAATTAACTCATACTTTTTAAGAACAACACACGTGGAGTAAAAAAAAACTACCTTCCACCAGCACGCCAGGGTCGGCACCGGTCGGCACTGTCGTTCCTGCAGTGCTCCCTCTCCCTTGCAGCCTCGTGTGTAGCTTCCTATATGCACATGCGCACAGTCAACGAACACCTCGCCGCTGGAACTGTGAAACTCACAGTTCCATACAAAGATTTGGCTACCGACATTAAGCTTAAGGATTATGTATTGTATTGTACAAGTATAAAGAAAGAAAAGGGTCATTATATAAATGTTATCGATAATATCAAGTGGAAATTGGGGGTGCTGCAGTTCTACAGTGCCTATACACGGGCCGCCCCTGATCCCCAGCAGACTTGTTACACTTGATGGAACTTGCAACTCATACACACATCTTCTCAATAACTGTGTGTGATAATGAGACGCCTGTGTAGTAGCCAGTGAGGCTGAGAGTACTAAATTACGATTTGTTCATAAAATTAAGTGAAAGTTTCTGACTGAGGACTCGACCCACTTCCAAACACTCAAAGCAGTAACTGCATATCACTTTAACAGCCTTGACCACAGTACACAGGCCTACTGATGAGAGCATGATTTACCTTTTTTAATACCTTATAATACCTATCCGATCCGAGGTAGACTGAAGAGAATAGAAACATTTTTATATAAATTAAATACCGTAAGTAACTTGATGTTTCAACATACGGGTTGAAGGTAAGATAAAGTAAGGGGGGGGCACTATGCTACAAGTCGGAAGGTTGCGAGTTCGAGTGTCCCAATGAGGTAGATTTTTTCGATTTACCTAAGCCTTCCAGCCGCACTATGGACCCAGGGTTGACTCAGCCTCTAACAGAAATGAGTACTAGGAATCTTGCTGGGGATAAAGGGCGGCAGGAGCATAAGGCTGACAACGTTACCGCCATCTGTGACCCGATTGTATAGAGAAAATATGGGAGCCTCGACGTCTCATGACCTTATGGGCCTTCAGGGCCTGTTACTTGGATAGCTTTACTTTAAAATTAAAGTTATCCCTGGGTTTAATTGACTAAACACCATGACGTGAAGACGTAGAGGGGAGTGGAGGTATACTTCCACCATTCTTAAACTCGGCACTAGATGTAGGTGAGTGGTCTGCTACACCCCTTTGCCCCGGCAAAAATGCCACCGGTGCACATTGGATAGGAGGTTGGGTGGGGCCCAGAGCCATTCACGACGCTGTGCAATAAAGAAAAATCTCCTGCCCCTATGGGGTATCGAACTCCAACTCCTTGGTCGTCCAGCCCGTAGCCTATTTGCTGTACCGACTGAGCAATTCTGATTCTTCAATATATGGATTATTTTAGTAAAAAAATGAGAGAAGCAAATGTGAAGAAATTAGAATACTGAAAGCTGGGAATGTGAATAGTAATAATGGCAGTAGTGGCAGAGAGCAGAAAAATTCAGAAAGCTGGAACAAACCAAAAAATTCAAAATCTAGGTATCGCAGGTTCTCTGCTGGTGATGCTGAAGTTAAACTGAGCAACAGATTCAGTGTACTGGAATCAGACATTCTGAATGTTGGGCAGCAAAGACAGGTTCTCTCTGAGCATGAGGGCAAGGAAGTAAGGCCAGTATCTAAAAAGGCAAGTAGCAAAAGAAAGATACTATTGCTGGGTAGCAGTCATGGTAGAGAAATTGGACCCATGCTGAAAGAAAGACTAGGCGGAAGATTTGATATTGTCAGTATCTATAAATACTGACAAATGTTGTTGAAGACCTAGGGAAGCTTGGTAAAGACCTTACCAAGCAAGATCATATTATTATAGTGGGAGGGCCAGGAAACAGCCTGGATAGAAATTTCAATTATTCTATAGAAAAGGACATCAGTCATATTGCAGAGAGGAGAGCCAATACAAATGTGGGATTTGTCAGCCTCTTCAGGTGACATGACAAGCCGTGGATGAACGATAAGGTTAGGAGAATGAATCTTCGGCTTGAACGGGCACTGATGGGATCTGGTATGGCTCACATTGGTATTATTAACTCAGATTATTTTGTAAGAGGTGATTTCATGACACATGATCTCCACCTTAAATCTCAAGGCAAGAGGAAGCTGACACATTTGATTGCCGAAAGGATGGATGATGGCCTTATTCTTAAAATAAGCAGTATTCCTGTTATAACCTGTGCTAGAGCCTCGCCTTTTTTAGATTAAAATCAAAACCACATAGGTGTTTAAAAAATATTGATTGCAATTACCAAGATTCAGAATTTCAAAGCAAAAATGTAAACTCAAGAAACTTACCATTAAATATATTTCATCAAAATATCAGGGGACTAGAAAACAAAAATGATGAATTAATACACTCTTTTGAATTAGATGGCATTAATCCCCATATATTATGTTTAAGCGAACATCACATGGTGGCACAGGATTTACTACACCTCACATTAGAGGGTTATTTATTAGGTTCTAGTTTTTGCAGACGAAACCGACAGAGAGGAGGCGTGTGTATTTTTTTTAAGAAAGATAAATGCTTCAACAGAATTTATATTTCACATTACTGGACAGAACAAGTTTTGGAAATTTGTGCTGTTCAATTAGAAACTAAAACGTCTAACTTAATTATATTATGCCTGTATAGATCTCCAACAGAGGATTTTAACCAGTTTTTAAAGGGATTAGATGCTACTTTAAAGTATTCATACAATCCAAAGTCTGAATTCTTGATTTGTGGTGACATAAATATAGACTATCTCAGTGACAGCAATCAAAAGAAACAAATGAACTCATTATTAACAACATATAATCTGATACATACTGTAAACTTTGCAACAAGCATTCAAAATGACTCTAGTACATCAATTGATAATATTTTTGTTGATGCTACAAGATTTAGCTCCTCCTCCACATCTCCCATTATAAATTGCCTATCTGATCATGATGCACATTTTCTTGTGATGGACAATTTGGCTGTAACAGGTAACTTTATACATCAGAAGCAGAGAATAAGAAAAATAAACAGTGAATCAATTAATCAGTTTCTGCTCCTTCTAAAAAGAGAATTATGGGAACGTGTTTATAAGGAAAATGACACCAATAATAAGTACAATTTGTTTCTGTCTTCTTTTATGAATATTTTTGAAGCCAGTTTCCCAATTAAATACAGAAATGTGCGCAAACGAAAGAATGACTGGATCACACAAGGGATAAAAATATCTTGCAAATATAAGAGGACTTTATATATTAACAGTAGGAATAGTAATAATCCAAGAGCATTTTATGTTAAGTACTGTAAAATTCTTAGAAATGTTATAAAAGAAGCTAAAAGGCAGCATTATAGCAGACTCGTAGCAATGTCAGAAAATAAAATAAAAATGACATGGAACATAATTAAAAGGGAGACTGGAAAAATGCATTTATCTGAAGAGATGCCATCTCTTCTGGCTAAATCTGAGAAAGCAAAGGACCTAGAAACTGTTGCCAATGACTTCAATAAATTTTTCCTAACAATTGCTGAGAGCTTAAATTTACATCAGATGGGAAATGAAAATGCTTTGTCAATTTTGAAAGTTGTGTTTCCTACAAATTTTCCTAGGATCAAAATCACCCCTACAAATGAAGCTGAGATAAAGAATATAATACGCATCACGAAACCAAAAAACTCGTCAGGTTTTGATGAAGTAACAAGTAAAGTTCTGAAAGCTTGTTCTGATTTAATTAGTTGCCCTTTAGCTCACATTTGTAATTACTCATTATACACAGGCATTTTCCCAGACCATCAAAAAATTTCAATAGTAAAGCCACTATTCAAAAAAGGAGATAAGTATAGTATGACGAACTATAGGCCAATTTCATTATTATCTACTTTCTCTAAGGTACTTGAGAAAGTCATGTATAGTAGGATAAATCAGCATATGCATTGTAACAACATATTGGTCCCAGAGCAATACGGCTTTAGGAAAGGTATATCCACTGAAGATGCAGTCTTCAAGCTAACAGATAGTGTCTTCAAATCCATGAACCAAAAAGAACATGTAGGAGGAATTTTCTGTGATTCAGCGAAGGCTTTTGATTGTGTAAATCATGAAATTTTGTTAAGTAAACTACAATTCTATGGCATTCGAGGTACAGTGTTAAAATGGTTCAAATCCTATCTAACAAATAGAAAACAGAAGGTTGGAATAAAATCGCCTAAATACAGTCAGAATTTCTTCTCAGACTGGAGAACATGGAGTTCCCCAAGGATCCATCCTGGGACCCTTGCTTTTCATAATATATATAAATGACCTTCCACCAATAATAAATATGTCATCAGAACCCATAATATTTGCTGATGATCAAGTGTCATAATTTCTAGTAAAAATTTTGATGATTTCTGTGCAATGTCTAACAGAGCACTCTCTCACATGAATGCAAACAGACTTGCCCTAAATCTTGATAAAACGAAAGTAATGAAATTTACAACAAAAAATGCTCCTCAGTATGTTTTAAATATTGGATATAATGGAAAATATATAGAAGAGTCAGTAAATATGAAATTCCTTGGCTTGCAAATTGATAGCCACCTAAGTTGGTCAGACCATATAGATAAGTTGATTCCTAAGCTAAGTGGATGCGATTAGGTATATGTCTCATGTCAGCAATACTGAGACTCTCAAATCAATTTATTTTGCCTATTTTCACTCTGTAATTAAGTATGGTATAATCTTTTGGGGCAACTCATCTTACAAAAGAAAATTGTTAGATTAATGGCTGCTGTTAAACCAAGAGACTCATGTAAAAATCTTCTTAAAAGACTAGAAATCCTAACTCTACCATGTGAATACATATTCTACCTAATGATCTTCATTGCAAAAAACCAAGAATTCTTTCCAACTAATTCTACTAATCACACTGTCAACACAAGGAATAAAATCAGCTTCATAGACCAGTTGCCAGCCTCCAATGTTTCCAGAAGAGTGCATATTATGCTGGCATTAAAATCTTCAACAGTTTACCAGCAAATATTACAGCTCTTATAGATAAACAGGCACAATTTAAAGCAGCGCTAAAGAGATACTTAATTACACACTCCTTTTACTCTGTTGAAGAATTTATGCTTTCGAATAACCCAAAGTGTATGTAATGTATGGATTTTATTGACACTTCACTACTTTTTTACTACTATTGTGACTTTGTTTTCATTGGTAAATTTTTTGCAATAGTTTGATTTGTTCGTGTATATGTATTGTATGATTTTTTGACTAATTCCACATCCTATGGTCTTTCTGACTAACATAAGGATCTATGGAATGCTATATATATGTATGTATGTGCTAAAAATGCATTGAGTAAAACAGCACGAAGAATATTTTATTTGAAGGTTATTTTCTTCTGGTAGGTTACGTCTTGCAGTCCTGAATCTTGCTGCTTCAGTCTTCACTGATTGCGGAAGAATTAGGTTCCTCCGAAATTTGATGACAGTTTGCCAGACCGTACGGCGCCACATTCCAGAAGGCAGTAATGGACAGGCCTAGAATAATACTGCGCTTAATCGTAGCGTGACTTCATAGCAGACGTTTCCGCAGCCCAAGGGACAAGTGACCTTGGACGCCACTTCATCATACTGTTACGCAATTAACAGTGATGCAGCATAACACATGTATTCATGTAGCTCGTGAGGTAGCCGACCTGCTGCTAACCCCTGACAAGCCAAGCTTACTCTTCTGTTAACGGGAGTAATGTTCACTAATCTGTTCACAATTAGCGACATGGAGGGGCTCAGATTTCACAGAATAAGCCTGTCATGTGAACATTATTATTTCAATTAGGAATACTATCTTGTGCTATGTGACACCGTGTTGTCTTATAGGTCACCGATATTTCCGAGGAATGTAGTGACTCCATCTACATGGTCAAAGAAATGTTAAGCAGAGAGCAAGAAGCAAACAACAAGCTGAAGCTATGTTAACGAATTAGTTATCTAGGTCAGGGTTCCGCAACCTTTTTCTACTCGCGGCACACCATGAAGTATCCAAGACTCAACACGGCACACCAAAATGTTATTCCCCTCAAAAACGCATGATATCAGACAATTAATATAAATACGTAACGTGATCAACTTATTACTATAATATTATTATATTGTTATTTTATTATCATTAAACAGAAATCGACTCGTGCGTTTATTAACAATTAATGAACTTTAATTCACTGTAAAGTGTAGAAAATACACTTCTGTTACTATTAAACTAAATACAGTAATTCTACTGTATCCCTGTATCAGGCTGTGGAGGGTTGTGAGATGTTGAGGTTCCCACATTTTCTACACAATCGGCTCATAGCTGGCGGCAAGGTTGTCAGCCCTACGCGCCGGCCGCCCTTTACCCCGAAGAATATTCCTGGTACTCATTTCTATTAGAGGCAGAGTCGATCCCAGGGCCATAGTGCGGCCGGAAGGATTAGGTCAATTGAAAAAAAATCCAATGACCTCATCGCGACCTTCCGGCTTGTAGCATAGTGCCTCAACAAACTAGGCTACCACGTGCCCCCCACCCCGTCGTAAAGGATAAAGTAGTTAAATATTATCAGCAAAAGAAGCTTACTGTTCATATTGCACCTCCAGGTTGATATGTTATTTATCTGATGTTGGCTGATAATCGTCTGGATCTTCTGTAACGCGAGGTACGGCAGACTATGGACTTCGCACACGGCAATACTTGAACTGTAACCAAAACGGCTCACAGAAATTGATACAACATAATCCTTCTGTGAGACATGATAAAACGCGCAGTATTTCCGGATTGGCGCGGTATGATGAGGGCCTCCTGTTCGCACATCTTCCAATTTCAATACTCGTTTGCGCCCATATGGATCCTCATATTTTTGTATTACTTCGCATTTTATAATCATAAGAAACAAAATTCCTTTCTCGGAATCGCGTTAATTCTTCTGTCATGAGCCGACATAATTCAGTCATTATGGAGACTGGCTACGGGCTGGACGGTAGGGGTTTGATTCTCTCTAGAGGCAACAGATTTTTCTGTACTCCACAGAACACATATCGAAACTGAGGTGAACCAAGCCTCCTCTTCAATAGGTACTGGGGACTCTTTCCCTGGCGGATAAAACGGCCGGGGCATGACGCTTATCACTCAACTCCATTTAATATCGAGGTCAAAAAGGTGGATCTATACCGCCTCTCCCCCACACGTTACCATGTTGTGGTGCTTAATTAATTAAGCCTAGGAAGAAACTTACCTGTACCTATTCGCTTGTCTGTTCCCTTCACGAACTTGCATTTTATAGACACAAATTGAGAGATTTTTGTAAAACTTGAGATTGGCGTGTTAACCTCAGGAATCCTAACTCACAAATAATACCGACACGAAGTTCGAGCGAACTTATGAGGTGCTGTGCCAACTTTCTCCATGAAGCAGATTCTTTCTTAAGAACCTAATAGTCGCCCATTTAGACAAGAAACTCCCCCCTTTTGTTAACTCCGAAAGTCCAGTGCCGTGTTCACAAGAGCCTGCCCCTGGTCTGAATCCCGAGCAAGATGAATACAATCCACCACCTCGTACATTATTTCTATAAGATCGCTTTTAATATTAAATCCCCTTAGACGGCTAGGTTTTCAGAGTGACCACTTTGTTGAAACTTTTCCAATTGTAACTTCATATTCTTTTCTCATCTTTCCCATGCGTACTACATCCTCCACCCTATCACTTTCCCTTGATCTAATAATACTAATACCAAGTACCCGATGAAAACTAAACTTTTTTACGCTTCTCGTTAAGCGGTTTACTCAACCCTCGTCGCCATCTTACTCTTAGGTTCCAATATTCTCTTCGGCACAGCTTATTTACGGCGCACTGTAGCGTAGTTGGTTGAGGCACTATGCTACAAACGGGAAGTACCCGGGTTCGATTCCCGATGAAATCATTGGATTTTTCAATTGACCTAGTCCTTCCAGCCGCACTATGGCCCTGGGGTCGACTCAGCCTCGTAACAGAAATTAGTACCAGGAATCTTTCTAGGGGTAGAAGGTGGCCGGCGCGTAAGGCTGTGACAACCTCGCCGCCATCTGTGTACCGATTGTTTAGAAAATGTAGAAACCGCAATGTCTCACAACTAGGATTCCCAGATACCCCGTTTTCACCGGATTCTTCCATGTTTTCACACAAATTTTGTTCCTCCCTTTATTGTTTACCCGGAGTGGATAATTCTCCGTTTTTTTATTTAAGGCCATTGCGCATTACCGTATTTACGCAAGTATAGGCCGCACATTTTTTTGCCAAAAATTCAAGAGGAAAACTGGGGTGCGGCTTATATTCGAAATATTCGAAATCACACTTCATTTAAAAAAATTATATTCATAATTAGTAATACTAGTAGTATACTAATAGTAATAATATTCCAAGAAAATTATTTTTTCTATAATTTCTGTCTGAAAATTGTGCTGCGGCCTATACATGCGTAAATACGGTATATTTCATGGGTTAAATATTATCATAAAATTTCTGTAATCCTTGGAAAATGACATTGTTATAGTTTCTTTCGTTATGTTTCATTTCGTGAATGTTAGCAACACTTGAGGTTCTAAACCAAAGCTGAGGTCGTTGGTGATAGTGTATTTTTAATCCGTTCAATCTTCGCTAGAAAGTCAGTGTCAAGTTAGCAAAAATGCTTGAGGGCGAAGAAGATCCATCAAAGTCTCCTCCACGGAAGAAGTTGAAATTCCAGGGCAAACATAATCAAATATGTCTTAAGAAATGGGAAGATATGTTTTCGTGGGTTAAGCCGGGACCAGATGAGAACCGGGCATTTTGTACGTTGTGTAGGAAGGATTTTAGTATTTCGCACGGTCGACAAAGTGACCTGAGGCAACATGCACAATACAAGGGACATAAAATTAAGGAAAAATGTAATTCTGGAAGTTCAAATAAACTTTCGAAATACTTTGTTAATTTAAACAATAAAGAAGAATATGACAACAGCACAGCGTGAGAACTTGGTTTAGTGTATCATGCAGTGAAACACAACTTAAGTTATTCCAGGCTGGACTGCGGAAATAAACTTGTGTCCCATATTTTCAGTGATTCCGACGTTGCTTCCAAACTTTCATGTGGACGCACTAAAGCGGAAATGATAGTGAAGTACGTTCTTGCTCCTAAAAGTGTAAATGACTTTGTGTCTATTTTAAGATGTCCAGAAAATACTTCAAAATATTTTCGTTGGCTACCAATGAATCAAACAGAAGCAATCAAAAAATGTTCCCTGTTTGCATCCTGTACTTCGACCCTTTAAAGAGAGTGCAGAATAAACTAGATTTTGCTGAAAGTGCTGAGGAAACTTCTACGGCAATTACTGGTTTGGTGCTGCAGAGCTTAGAAAAGCACAGCTTGGATGTAAATTATGTGTCTTCTTATTGTGCAGACAGTGCCAATGTGAACTATGGAAAAACACATTCCGTATATCAGTTGCTGCGAAGTAAAAACCCAACTTTACTGAAAGCTGATTGCTCTAATCATGTCATACATAACACAATTAAGTTTGCAATTGACAGATTAGATGTTGATGTTGAAAGTGTAGTCTTAAAGATCACTTCTCTGTCTCTGCCAAAAGAAGAGAAGAGTTAAAATCATTCTTTGAGTTTCTGAATTTGGAGTGGACTGAGATTTTGATGCATGTTCCAACTGGGGGGCTGTCATTAACACCAGTCACTTCTCAACTGCTTCAGAACTGGGAAGCAATGAAAAGTTACTTCAGCAGTATTTTTAACTGTCCAAAATTATTAGCTAACATTTTCATGAAAGATGGCCCAGAGGAAGCAGTGTTGCCTGAAATCTACTTAAATTTCTTAAGTAATATTGGAAGTCAGCTGGAAATGGTAGATAAAACACTGGAAAGGTCTGACTTAAGTGTACTAGAGACTTACAAACAAATGAAACTTCTCAGTTCTAAAATCCAGCAGAGAAGGAAAGACAACTTTTTTGGTAGCAAAGCAAAAGAATTCATTAATGGATTCTCTATGCCATTACAGAAAAAGGTTACTGAAGACCTTAACAGCTTTTTTAGCAATATGCTTCAGTATCTGCAAAAAAAGATATGATGTGACAGATGACAATCCCTATGCATCCCTTGCAGCATTTTCTCTACAGGAAGGGATTGAGTTCAAAGATTTTGAAAAAAACCATAGAAGTGTTTCAGCTAAGTGAAAATGTTTGCATTGATGACCTGTATGAGGAGTTCAGCAGCCATCGAAATTACCTCTGCAACAGTGTGAACAGATATGGTGATTATGTAGCAAACTGGCTTATATATTTTCTTCAGTACCTGAGCATGATGTACCAAATATTTCCAAAGTGGTAGGATTTTTGTTTAGCATCCCTGGCTCAAATGCTTTTGTGGAGCAAATCTTTTCATTCATGAAAAGTAAGTGGAGTGACACAAGAAACAGATGCTCAACAGATTTAATGAAGGCAGAACTCCAGGTGACAGTGAACTATGAAAGCAAGTCCTGTTCAGAATTTTATAAATTTTCAAAGGGTGATGTTCAATTATTAAGAAGTACTAAGAGTTCAGTGAAATACAATTAACAGAATCTGATCGACCAGCCCCTGAAAGTTATAAATATGTAGTATTTAATATTTGTGTGTTCTACAAATGTGTGCTAGGTAATATTTTGTGCATTCTATAAATATGTAATAGGGCTACATAATATTTGTTTTGTTCTATAAATGTGTAGTAGGCCTATGTAATACAGATGTGTAGTAGCATTTTGTAAGTTATGTAGTATGTTGATTACGTATATTTTATAGCCTATTAGTTGTGAAAAATGTCGTTATAAACAAGCAACGGGACATCACTCCTTTTTTTTATTTTACAAAATCTGGCAACCATACTCACAACCATATGGCCCTCCACGGCCTGTTACAGGGATAGCTTTGCCTGTTTTTCTACCTCACACTTTTTTAAGATTCTTAGCACTCATTTCTGTTAGAGACTGAGTCGACTCCAGGCCCATAGTGCGGCTGGAAGGGTTAGGTCAATCTGTAAGCGGATTGTCTAGAAAATGTGGCAGTCTTGACGTCCCAAAACCCTGTGGGCCTCCATGGACTGTTACAGGGATAGCTTTACCTTTATACACTTTCTCTAAACACCCTCAGTCTAATTTAATTAATTCGCATGGTGGGGGTGGAGTCCAACTGGGTCCACACGGCACGGCGGCCACTGATTGGCCCACCCCGGGTGATTATGATGATGGAGAATTTGGTAAAATGAAGATTGGCAGGGGAAACCGAAGTACTCGGAGAAAACCCGCCCCAGCGCCACTTTGTCCACGACAAATCCCACTTGACCATACCCGGGACCGAACCAGGGCCGCCGCGGTGGGAAGCCAGCGACTAACCGCTTGAGCTATGGCGCGGCCACCCTCAGTCTATGTTCCAGCCTTAATGTGAAAGATCAAATTTCACATTCATACAAGAATACAACATTAATTGCAGTTCTTTCAATTCTGTTATTCATATTCCCGCGATTTGAAGGGTGCGTGACTTATAAGACGGGGTTTTGGCTGGATGATTGGATTTACTGCACCTTATATATTCACACGGTTCAAGACTACAGGTAATTGCAGCGCTATCGCTGTTCTATACACTTTCAGTTCACCGTTGCACAAGCACTAGGATTCTCTGGCTTCACTAGTCGTATCCTGGCAACGGACTTATCACAATCTCGCTGTAACTTCAACTCACACATGAAGTCTTCTTGACACAGCCTAATTCCTTCCTTGCCATTTCCCCAGCTGCCAATTCTGCAGACTCGACTCGACTGTTGTCGACTGCTGTTCTGTTCTCCGTTGTACTCTGTCTTCTTTGCTTGTACTACTTCTGCCCTGCCGCACACTTCTTACAATTACTTTCCACGAACTCCACGGAAAACACCATCTTCTATTGTCAAGATTCGTGTTTACTGGTCCGTTACTAGCAATATACGTCCTATTGTTCCGCGCGTTTGCTTCTGCGGCAATGCGTTTACCGACCCGTTGCCTAGCAATGGATATACACGTCATCAGATTCTTAGGTAACAGGTGGAAAGACAGAAGGTTCTGAACTGAATGGCAGCAAGCATTCCACGAATTTATTCTACCCTTAATTTATTCGGGAATGTAATTCGATTTTCCTGGGGATTACTGAGTGTCTGGACTTCGTCCATCGTCTAATACTCTCTCAGAAACTGGATCTACTGTGTTCCTTTAGAATATTATGCGACGGAAAAAGTCCAGAATCTCAGTAACCTCCAGTGTAAAACACCATCGTTAGAACCCCTTACATTCGATATAAGGCACTTCTTATTTATTAGTGTCGTTCCTAAATATTTGAACTTTACCACGTTTTCAAATGATCTTTTCACTACATCCATGCTGAGGTTTCATCCTGCATTCTGGTAATGTAAGATTACACTTTGTTTTCCCTGCGCTTGCTTCTAGACCATCCTCCTTACCAGCGTCGAACAAAACTTATGTTTTTTTTTTCCTTGTGACGTATGTATTTTCGTCAAATAATTCATTGTCGACACAGGCTAAAAGCTGACATGTCCTAACCAATTTCAGTCCCTCGTGGTTTTCTTGGACCTTCCTAATGAAAGATTATACAAATAAACGGCGTATGAAGCATCTATTTTTATATACAAAGTCAGTCTGAATTGGAAATTCGTAGGGCAAATGTTTACCCGTGTAGACTTTATTACTGGTTTCGTTTAAACACCTATTAATTAGCCTAACCGGTTTCGTAGGTCTGCACGATTCAAGGATATTGTTATATGTAATACTTGCCTCTGGATGGAATCAAAGACAGCGTACTAGGAGCAAAAATACAGCATTTTTGGACTTTGTTCCATACCTGAAGGTTAAAAATGAAGGTTGTCAGTAGATGGCAGGGAACGTCCTTGATGTTTAAGCCGCTGTGTACGCCGGCCGAACTTGTCAGTTGTCATTAGACCTCGTGGCTGGACGCTAGTGGGGTAGCTGCCTCATATCTTGTTCCCGCATTTGGAGCTACATTTGCAGACGAGTGATTCAGGACACGTGCAAGGCTCGGAACTAACTAGTAGTTCGTTTGTTGCTGAATATAAAGGAACTGTAAGTAGAACATTGTAAGCTGTTTTATGTATTGTCCCAGAGAGTCCTTTCTGCTAGAATTTTCGGCGCCTGGAATCACGTTTGGAAAAACTATAGAATGCAGTGTGTTTACACGGCGATTGGCCGTATAATGAGGACTGTAAAAACTGTGATTGACAGATTGGAGGAATAATGCGTGAATACTAGTAGCAGACTGAGCCCCATTAGTAATTTTGTGTGGGCATGGACCAATTAGAAGAGTAGACATAACCACAAATGTGACCTATTTCCAGCAACATTTCAGAATACTTATGTAGCCTACTTTATGTTAATGAGATGTAAAAGTTTGTCCGGAGATAGATGCTAGCTCTGTCTATTGGACCCAACAGAATCCAGTCTCTGAAACGTGTTTTAAAAAATAGACAAGACGATGGATAATGTCCAAAAACATAATACTTGTAGCTTCTACTTTATGTTGCAGCCAACAACCCGAAATATGGAGAAGGCAACCGGACTTTATAGCCAGGCGGTCAGGTTAAGTTTGTTTTGGCATTAGAAAGCATGCGTAGTACGTAAATAATTAGAATGGAATCAGAGCTGGTTAGCATAAATAAAGATTACCAACATGTGGAATATGACATCGTGCACACTGATATATTGGGTTTTCGGACTTTATCCATCGTCCTGGTTTTTAAGATAACTAATAAAAACACGACGTTTCGGAAACTGGATCTGTTTCCGTCCTCAGGTGAAGGAAAACACCTATTCTGCTGGGTCCGTTAGAAAGAGCTAGCCTCAATCACTGGACAAACCGATGTCACAAAACGTCGTGTTTTTATTAGTTATCTTAAAAACCAGGACGATGGATAAAGTCCGAGAACCCAATATCTCTGTGTGTCATACAACATCGTCAGAATCCTATAGTAACTAGATGACATCGTGAAGTTTGATAAATAGATAGCAAAGTTTCGGAGGAATATTGCCTGTACCATCAGCGTTCTGTCATCCGACGTCACATCCCAGAAGAATTCAGCAATGTGAGGTGAAAATATGAATTAACCTTTAGCTGCCCGAGTAATTAATAAGTCTGGAGATTAGAGCGTTAGAATCGGTTAGATACGGTAGAATCAAATATCAGGGATGATTAGAGGTTACACCTTGTCTTCGCGATTAACATTTCTAAATAAAGCCCGCAATTATAAGCTTGATTATCACATTAACTTGGTGGTTAGATGCTGATGCTCAAAGTATAAGTATTTAATAGGTCAATGTCACTGATAACATAATTGATGAATTTATACTTATCAGTAAGTAACAGCAGATGCGCAAATGTGATTGAATACTGAACTGTTTGACTACTTGTTGCACCGGTAAATATTATTTGTTTATAGCCTGTTTAATTATGCTCTCACACTGGTAGTTCCAGATACTGTTGAGGTTGTTAATAATTATTGCGTAAAACCAATCATTGTTCAAGCAACACTGAATTTAAGACTTAAAGAAAGCGAACGAGAAGAATAAATACGGAAGGTTATTACGCGGAAAATGGGAAGAAAGTCTGCGTAAATGTCCCCCAGCTTTTTAAATGGAGGGTTGAGAATGTTAAACAAGCGTAACTTAGTAAATTTGACAGGGCGCTTACTGGGATTTGAAGACCTCTCGCTAGGTGGCGGCGAATGTGAAGATAACAGACATGAAAGCAGACCAAAACTGAAGAGCAAAGGAGTTATTGATCTCCTAGGATTCGACACCGTTTAGTCTTATCAGATTGTTTCGGAGAACACGGATTTCCACACTGACATCCGTGAGGACTTCTATTCTCTTCTTAAGGCGCCATTGAAATTCCCTAAAGTGACAAAATAATTCATTCTCTGAAAATTTTGAGGTCCTCGGCAGTGACTATATAGATTACAGTCTGCTGAGATATGGCGCCATGGAATCTGGTAGAGCCTTACCGCCGTTGCTGAGGACAGACTTATCTTCACACTGAACCTCACCTCCCACCGGATGGGATTTGCCAAGCAGAAACAGGACTTCTCCTGTGACCGACTTCTGATTCTCGAGGCTGTGGCTATGTAGATTGTGAGCTGCAGGGATTTTAGGCCTTGCAGTCTGTTGAAATTGTTACCAGCGTTTCGGAGAAACGTGCTGTCTCCATCAACAGGGTAGTACACTAAAGTGAAGGAAGAAAGTTCCTCGGAAACGCTTGTAATGGACTGCCACACTACATGTGGATCATATCCCAACAGGCAGTACAAAACTACTTAGTCATTGCTGTGAAAACCTAAGATGCCTCAGAGAAGGAATTATACGGTCTCGTTAGCAGTCTGCATCGAATCGTTAAGAAGACGGAATTACTTGTTTATTGTAACGTAGTTGATCGAGGCACTATGCCACAAGCCGGAAGGTCGCGGGTTCAAGTCCCGACGAGGTGGATTTTTTCCAATAGTTCCAGCCGCACTATGGCCCTGGGGTGTCTCAGCCTCTAACAGAAATTAGTACCGGGAATCTTCCCGGGGGTGGGGGGTAAAGGGTGGCCAGTGCGTAAGACTGACAACCTTCCTGCCATCTATGAGAAAGTGTGGGAGCCTCGATGTCTCATAGCCCTATGGGCCTGCACGGCCTGTTACAGGAATACCTTAACCTTAACTTATTTTGTTTGTTTATTTATTTATGTACGTCAGAGCTAAGGTTCTCACTGCGGTGACTGAAGATCATAGTCTTCTGGAGTGTGACGCCGTGTGTCTGGCTAATGGGTTCCAGAGGAAGCTATTTCCTTACATTTTCAGAGTGGAGGAAGATGGAGACAGCAGGTTCCTCCGAAACGTTGGCATCCATGAATCCAACTACACGGCTTTAAACGCCTAAGTTCGCTTGTTGTTGTTAGGACAGTAAAAACCAAAGCGCATGCTGCCGGCTCTATATGAACTTATCTGTAGAGGTCAGTTGTATTAATGACCTCTGGCCCTACTCTGTGTGAGGCAGCAAGTGGCATCTCGGCTGAAATAATGAAGCATTGTAGTAATCAGGCTATCGTTTAATCTCCAGACTTGGAAGTGCTGCGTACAAGTGTGTACAGTGCAGCCTTTCTCACTTTTATGTTGGAGGAACCCTTGAAATAATGTTCAAGTGTCAGGAAACGGATGCATCAGAGTTGTTATAAAGCTAGGCTCTGTAAATAAAGGCTGTGAAATGATCTCAGTTAATGCTTCTTACAACCTGACAATGCTGAAGAGTAAGATTACTCAAACCGTATGATAAATTATTAGAGAAATATGAACAAAAATATCGTCTAAGACCGTGTTATTTTTAAACTAAAATTAAGAATGAATTCTACAGGGAGGAATTTTACTCACTTAAACGGCTATGCGCTTCACACCGACTGGTGGATGTAACTTTTATTTTTCCGTTTATAACGCAAAACTCTTTTGCATCATGTGACGTGTCATCAGTACGTGTATTTATCTTACTGTTTGAAAATGGAACATTTTCAATTTCTTCCATTGCATCTTTTCCCATCATTTTAACTGACCGACCGACTTCAAGCTAAGATCTTCAGAAGCCGCAAATTGTGCAGCTACTCAAGAACTTCCAGAATTTTATGGAACCCGAAGGCTCATTACCATGTTCACAAGAGCCCTCCACTGGTCCCTATCCTGAGCCAGATCGATCCAGTCCATACTCCTCATTCTGTTTCTCTAAGATCCAGTTAATGTTATCCACCCATCTACGTCTTGGTCTTCCTAGTGGTCTCTTTCCTTTTGACTTTCCCACCAATATCCTATATGCAGTTCTCTTCTCCCCCATGCTTGCTACATGCTCTGCCCATCTCATCCTCCTTGACATGATAATTTTGCGAAGAGTACAAACTGTGAAGCTCCTTATGCAGTTTTCTCCAACCTCCTGCCACTTCATCTGTCTTCAGTCGAAGTGTTATCCATAACGCCCTGCTCTCAAACACCCTCAGTCTGTGTGCCTCTCTCAATGTCAAGAGACCAAATTTCACACACAAATAGAACCACAGGCAAAATCTTAGTTTTGTATATTCTAATTATTATGTTTTTAGACTGTAGACGAGAAGACGAAAGGTTCTGGACTGAATGGTAGTAAGCATTACCCGAGTTCAGTCTCCTCTTAATTTTTTTTATTGCTAGTGGGGTGGGACTAAGTCTCTTGTACTGCGGCCACTTCTGGCCTTTTGTACCAGCCCCAGATGATAGGTGAGGGTGATTGTGGAGCAATTGGTGGAATGAAAATTGGCAGGGGGAACCGAAGTACTCGGAGAAAACCTGCCCCAGCGCCACTTTGTCCACCACAAATCCCAACTGACCAGACCCGGGATCCTCTTAATTTCCTCGTGAATCAAGTTTTGATTGTCGCTTTCCAATAGCAGTAATTAACTTTTTTAGTTTATTCACGAAGTTGTGAACACCTCAGACTGCATAGAATCGAATGGCATAGTGACTGGTGAATGATGAATTTGAAAAGATTTGGGATATTGCATACTCGAACTGCTATCCCGAAGTTTGCGTGGAGGGATCGAGGAAAACCACGAAAGACTTCAGTCAGGACGAAAGACATCCTTCACGACAGTTTCAGAAACGGTCGGGAACACCCTTTATCTGTAACTTATGCATTAATGCCTTAATTTCTAAAATAAGAAGGTAATTATAATTACATTTATAATTATGTACAGATTTTCCATGGAAACTCAATACTCTGAAGGATTTCTCCGAGCTCAGGGTGCGCGATTATATGGGCCCTTCCTGTAACTTATCCAGAACCATTCTCTGACACTGCCATTGTTGGCAATCTTTACGTTACAACATCCAGTTCTCTGTAAGCCGATCGTCTGCTTTGCTTACCAAGCCAAAGCATAACTCCTGCTTGTTTGTTATGCATAGCTATAAAATTATTGGTGATAGTATTTTCGAGACGGTTACGGTTACAGATACAAACATGAAACAACTTGAAAACAGCGGGAAAGTCATTAAAGTTTACATGTCATCCATGTCAAATGAAAATGGAGTCTTAAGTGCAGAAAGCTTTGACAGGGCGGGCAGGACCCATGGCTTGGCTTTCTAGATCCCCGGGCCCTAGGCAGTGAGAATTTTTCATATGGGGAGATCTCAAATAAAAGTCACGCCAATCTCCGATCCCATAGTACCTTCGATAGCGTCGATGACGAATTTGAGACATCATAGTCAACGTGGATGAGGCACAGTTATGGTGTACATGGAAAAAATTCGAATATTGCCTTTATGTTTGCAGAGTAAGTAATGGAGCTCGTATCGAACACTTCCAGATAAACTGTATGAGTTTCCATGCTGTTTTCAAGCTGCTTGATGTTTCTATCTGTAACCGTTTCGGAAATATACTAATTTCTTCTCGGCCAATCATATATAACTGTGAAGATTACTTCAAGATCGGCTGTAACAGCGAATGAACTTTACAGTTCAGTATCTCCTCTTCGGTCTTATTTTGATGAGCATTCCTAGGAAGAAGTTCTCTAAGCCCCCCGGTAAGCACTAGCTAAGAGGTTGGGTGTGCCGATCTGCTTGCTGTGCACTGTCGTGAATCGAACCCCGATTCATTGCTACTCTAGCTCACAGCATAGCCATTACACTGCTTGAGATACAAGACTTAGGGTAATATAAAATATAATGCTTACTACACGAGTAATTCCTATTACTTATAAGAAGCTCTACCAAAATAACCACGGAAGCTCCATACGTATATTCGTAAAGAAAGAAGCTTATTGAAGCGTGTCAAATGAACATGTTCTGTTTACTCTCGTTATGTACCCCGTAATAGCTGCAGCACACACAATACTAAAACTGCAGTAACATAAGGCAAACTGCTGCAAAGAACGTACTAGTTAAAATGTACCGTCTTTTGGGATGTAACACTGTTTATTCCGGCAGAATTTCGCCGATGTTTCGGAGGCATGTGGTGCCACAGGAATCAAGGGTCGAAGCTATGCCAAGTAGGCTGAGATGGGTCACTCACTTTGCTGCTTGTTTCTTTGCTAGTTTTTATGTCATATCTTTGATCCTGAAGATGGAGGCAGTACCTTCTTCCGAAATATCGATGGGGCCCTTCCGGATTACACGGCTTCACATTCTAAGACTCTTTAGTTACTGCTGTGAACATCTCAAATCCACCCAAATTTCTGTCTGTGTCGTACAGCGGGAGACGAAGGTGCTCGTGGGATGCCCCCGGAAGACGACTACAGAACTACCACGACAGAAGTCAGCGATTCTGCGGTAGGCAAATCTGCTAAGCCTATGGGTCTACCATGAAAATACCGCTTCGTCTTGCTTCTCTTTAGTTAACTCCATCGAACAGTCCTATAGAAGCTAATAGTAGTTCATTGGTCATGAATTTCCCTGTCTTTTATGGAACCCAAAGATTCATCACCATGTCCATGATCCCATAACAGGACACTAACTGAGGCAGATGAATCCAGTCCACACTCACACACCCTACCCCTCTACGCCTAGTTGTCTTCAGTAGTCGTTTACCTTCAGCTTTCACAACTGGAATTACATACTCAGCCCTCATTATATTGTAACTCTTGTTCTGTAATGCGAGTAGCTACACTCGTTTATATAATAACCGGATAACTTGCTCTTACCAGTAGTTACGCAGCTCCGGTAATTTATATATTCCAGCCTTGCATAGAACTGTTTCACATTTTTTTGCACTAAATCTTGTTTAAGCTCCTTGTGAATATCGTGGCCGAGGATTTGAATACCAATCGGAGCATTAATTCATCTCTCCTTACAAAAGAAATGATTAATTGCAAATAAAAGGAATTATTTGGCCGCCTCTGTGGTCTAGTGATCAGAGTTCCTGGCTACTGCTCCGGAGTCCTGGGTTCAATTCCCGGCGCTATTAGATTTTCTGAGGAGTAGATGGTCTGGAAAGGGATCCACTCAGGCTCGTGAGGATAATTGAGGCGCTATTTCCAGGAAATGGCGGCTTCGGTCTAGAAACTCGAGATTAACGGCCGTGGAGATCCATTGTGCTGACCACGTGATACCCTCTAACCGAAAAAATTGTCACTAACTTCGCCGACAAGCGGTGGTCGCTCGATCGGTATAGTGTGCTTGCGGGCTACAGGCCACGGAGTTCAGTTTTTTAGTTTAAAAGGAATTATTTCTTCTAAATTTGACGCAGAATGTTTTGTTATGGCCTCTTCCCCCCCTCCACCCTCCGTCCCTCAGAACTACTCCAAGCTTTGCTCCAGTGTGGCGCGCCATTCGTGTTGGTGTGTGTGTGTGTATGGGGAGTTTCAAAGCACAACAGCGGTCTGCCAGCCAGCCTTGAAACCACTGTATCGATGTACTGGAAAGAATTTTCTTATTTGTAATATGTCCCGCGGGTGTGGAGCCAGGATAATTCGGTCAGTACAGAGACCAACTTCGGCCTTGATGACTGGTGTTCGATTTCCGGCAGAGGAAAGATATTTTTCTTTGCTCCACGGCATCCAGACCGGCTTTGGGACTCACCAAGCCTCCTATCCAATGTGTAAAATGCTCTTTCCCCAGAGGTAAAGTGAAGTTGACCACTCACTTTCATCTAGTGCCGACTTCAAGAATGAGGCTATACCTCGACTTCGAGGTCATGGCTCGGTACCTAATTAAGCACAGGTGTCATAAGGAACAGAACCCTCTCTTATTTTAGGATGTCATAGGGACAAAGCAACAAGCCCTCCTGTTATTTTTAGCTGTCAAGACCGAGCGATAGCCACGACTTTTAACATGCCACAGGATAATTTATTAGTATTGGGTATGGCTGCAGAGTAAAATCACGCACAGCCATAAACCTGACAGCCCTTCCACAGTGTAAAAAAGAAGCTTTAGTGAGCAGCCCTCACTAAAGGAGAGGGAGGTAGATGTTCTTAGTTTTTGTGCTTATGGCTGGGTCAACGGAGTGGGATACACACCACCTTCCTTTGAGCCAAGACATTTTTTAACTCCTGACTGGGATAGTCGACAGAGAGCAGCCAGTGGTGTAAGTCGTCTGTTCGATTCACTTAATAAACCTATCCTATCTACCAGATGGACTTTGAGTTTCTTTTAACTTCGATTGGACTTCACACCACTCCACATCCTGTTCGTCACATGCAATTCCTGGCAATCCGGTAAAACACACAACTACCGGCGATCCACGTAATTTTCGGACATACTCGCAAGAGATCTAAATTTGTTTGTATGGAACGACAAGACTGCTCCGTCCACCTACCACTTTGTCTTGCACGTCCAACCATACAACATGGTGGCAGCGAATCGGGATCTTGCCAAGACAAGCTGAAATTGTCATTGTGAACGAACTCGTCAAGAAGACTGATCACCTTCGAGACCAGGAGGAGTGACGACAACACCTGAAGGGAAGACGCTTCTTCGAGGAGAATCTTCTTCTAATCCAATCACTGAAAAACTGTGTGCTAGTAACTGGGGCTGGTGAGGATCGAACGTCATCCAACATCAACGGTGGGTCCTGACACCGACAACGCGAGATCGCAGCTAGCTACTCCAGCAGAACGTGCAACAAAGTCCTGTGTCCATTGGCTTCCATCAACGCAGTAGGGACGCCGAGGCACGAACTACTGGCAGTCTGGTCGCAGCTTCTGTCGCAAGACTCCGGCACCCTCTGGGGAGAGGACGGGGCACCGTCCTCCATCACTACCGGACGAACTACAGAGCTTTGGACACCCTTCCCTCTTGTAAGGTTAGTCAAGACCCTTTAATAGTTAACAATTGTGGAGGCTTAATAATAAGTTTTAGAGGAATTGTTTAAAAATGGCTGATGAACAAGCTAGGCAATTAATGAGAGATGCCACGGAGGCAGAGAGAATAGGAGAATACTGGACAGTAACTCATGCCGAGAAGTTACTGCCAACTTTTGATGGGAACCCTAAAGAGGTTCGCAATTTTATTTTAACTGTTGAATCAACATTGGAAATGTTGCATGAAGTAAGAAAAGCGTCGTTTGCTAAATGTATTCTTGCACACATTGTGGGTGATGCAAAGTTTAAATTGAATAACAGAATTATTGATACGTGGGCAGATATTAAGAAAGCTTTGGAGGAGAATTACACTACAAAGCGTACATTAGATTATACAGCCGGAATCTTGTTCACAGCCAGACAATTTCAAAGTGAGTCAGTCACGGAATGGAGCAATAGATTACTCAATATTGCCAGAGAACTTAGTTTTGAGGTAAAAAGTAAATTGATAAACTTAAGCCAAGATGATCGTACATTAGATCAATTAAGTTACCTGAGAGGAGGTAATGATGTTATTAATGAACTATTGAAAGGTACATTCGTGAATGGCTTAAAGGATGATAAAATTAAATATCTAGTAAAGAGTAGAAGGAGCGATGATGCCACCCTACTCCAATTGATTGAAACTGCCTCGAACGAGGAAAGTGAACTTAAATCGCAAAGATTTCGTTCTAATCAGAATTGGTTGACAGGTTCAACACCTGGGCAATCAAGAGGTCAATGGCAGGTTCCCCAACCAAAGATTAAGCAGGAAATTATGGCCGTGACTGACGGTAGAAAATGTTTTCTTTGTAATCAAGCAGGGCACTTAATGAAACAGTGTAAGCAAAGTGTTACATGTGAAAGATGTAAACGTAAAGGTCATGAAACTCGCGATTGTAGAGCAAGGTTAGATGGCAGAGTTCCATCGCAATTACGCTATCCAAGAGATGGAAGCGGTGGCGGATTTTTTCCGTCGAGGGCTGGATCTAGG
Source organism: Cryptotermes secundus (assembly GCF_002891405.2). NCBI lineage: Eukaryota > Metazoa > Arthropoda > Insecta > Blattodea > Kalotermitidae > Cryptotermes > Cryptotermes secundus. The sequence goes on along the minus strand of NW_019727405.1, from coordinate 1,046,374 downwards.
GGGAAAGTGAACAGTAATCCAAATGATAAAGGCACCCTGTTCCAGGGAAACTGTGTGTAGGACCATTTGAAGGGCAGTCACAAGTGGATCCTGTTGTTAATGATGAGTTTTATGTGAATAATTTTGACTGTCTCAAAGAGGGTAGCCTGTTGAATTTAGAAAAGGTGCTAGCATCGACTACCCACTGGTACCATTCGAAGGTCAGTGAGGTAGGTGTGGGGTCCCTTGTGCTAGCCGAGGGTTCCTCGGAATCACCCACGAGGAGGATGGGTGAGGTTTCGAAAATTGAGAATCAAAAGGAAGGATGTCCCCTGGGTCCTTATGAGATTTTCGTAACCAGTTCGCATCTCCGAACAGGAATAGGGGTGGCATTGATTGATACAGGCGCGCAGGTATCACTCATTGCTAGGGCTGCGTTACATCCCAGATCCAAGCCGAGAAATAATGATTTGTTTAAAATAAGTGGGATTACTGGTAATGCAATGAATATCAGCGGAGAAGTTGATATTGATATCGAGCCGAGGTCAAGTGGGCCGGAGCCGAGAACTAAGTTTAATAAGTTTAGAGGTAATAGAATGAATATCGACGGAGAAGTCGATATTGATGTTAATGATAATGGTCATCATTTGTTTTATGTAGTCGACAAACTGCCTAGACAGTTAGATTTAATTTTGGGACAAGATTGGTTGATGAAGAACCATTTTATTGTTAAAAGAGAAGTTATACCTGCTTTTTCAGAAAAGGTTGTTCAGCTTCCAACAAGAGAAAAAGGTGTTAGGTTTCTAGATAGTCAAGAAATACAAGGTGGTGTTTTTGTAGCCAGATGTCTTACAGAATGTGTTAACGGACAGATGACGTGTCTTATAGTAAACACGACCCATACAGAGCAGGTAATAGAGCGATTTCCTGTTTTGACTAAACCTCCGAGAATAGAGACGGAGCAAGTAAAGAATGTAAAAGATAGAACAAAATTACTAGATGAAAATTTAAGGTTGAGTCATATCCCAGAAGGAAGGGAAGACATTAAAGAAATCTGTCATGAGTTTGTTGACATATTTCGTCTCCCGGGAGACAAGTTGACCGCAACCACAGCAGCACAACATTCCATCCCTACACCCTCCATTCCAGAAGGGAGATGCATTACCCTAAAGAATTATAGACTAGCAGAGGCACATAGAGACGAAATTAAGAATCAGGTAGCGCAAATGTTAGATGACGGTATCATACGACCGAGTAAGAGTGAATGGAACTTTCCACTCTTGGTTGTACAAAAAAAACTTGATGCTTCAAATAAAAAGAAATGGAGGATATGTATTGACTTTCGAAGGTTAAACCATATCACAATTGGGGATAGTTTTCCCTTGCCAAATATTCAAGACATATTGGATAAAGTCGGAAGAGCTAGGTATTTTTCTGCGCTTGATTGTGCGAGTGGATATCTTCAAGTTCCTATAAAACCTGAAGACATATGTAAAACTGCCTTTTCCACTCCCGATGGACATTATGAATATACACGAATGCCTTTTGGATTAAAAGCGGCACCAGCCACTTATCAGAGGATGATGAATGCGGTGCTTAGGGATTCGTTAGGTGAAAAATGTATGGTATACATGGATGACATAATTGTGATGGGAGAAACCCTTTCCGAACATAATGCAAAATTAAAAGAGGTATTTTCGCATTTGAGAAAGTGGAACATTAAAATAGAACCAGACAAATGTGAATTTCTTAAGCCAGAATTAAATTATTTAGGACATGTAATTACGGCTGAAGGTATTAAACCAGACCCAAAGAAAATTTCTAGTGTTGTAAATTTTCCTACTCCTAAGAATCAAACAGCTGTTAAATCATTCTTAGGCTTGGCTGGTTACTATAGAAAATTTATTGACAAATTTTCTGCTTTGGCAAAACCACTTACTGAATTGCTAAAGAAGGAAATTCCATGGAGATGGTCAGAAAAAGAGCAGAATAGTTTTGAAATTTTAAAATCAAAACTAATTACATCGCCAGTGTTGCAGTATCCAGATTTTGAAAAACCATTTCTTTTAACAACAGACGCAAGTGGCTATGCCATTGGCGCCGTGTTAAGCCAAGGCAAGATAGGCCGAGACTTGCCTGTCGCGTTCGCTAGTAGGACATTTAATGACGCTGAACTTAATTACAGCACTGTTGAAAAAGAATTGCTTGCAATAGTGTGGGCATGCAAGCACTTCAGACCATACTTAATTGGTCGAAGGTTTCAAGTTTTGACTGACCATAAGGGATTAACTTGGATTTTTCGAGTGAAAGACCCGAGTTCGAGACTCCTTAGATGGCGATTATTATTAGAAGAGTATGACTTTGAGGTTATATATAAACCGGGCAAACAAAACGTCAACGCCGACAGTTTAAGCCGATATCCAGAGATAAACCTAAGCGAATTAAAAGATGTGTGTCCCCCAGTTGAGATAGAGAAAGACAGAAAATTGAAAATCATGCGTGAAATGCACGATTGCCCCGTAGGCGGACACCAAGGTATTTCGAGAACTCTTGAGCGGATAAAATTATACCTGCAGTGGGAAGGTATGGAAAAAGAAGTTAGAGATTATATTAAAAGTTGTAAAGTGTGTCAACAGATGAAAATGGGAAAAGTGACAGCACAACCCCTTCAAATAACTGATACTCAGGATAACCCGTGGGACAAGATAGCATTAGACATAGTGGGTCCCCTGAATTTGACAACGGACGGAAACAAATATATCTTGACATGCCAAGATAACCTTAGCAAGTATTTAATAGCCGTCCCGTTAAAAGGTCAAACGAGTGAAGAGATAGCTGACAAATTAATGAAAAGTGTAGTGTTAATATTTGGTATTCCTTCTATGATTTTAACAGACCAAGGAGCAAACTTTTGTTCCGACCTTTTTAAACGGTTGTGTAAGCTGCTGAGGATAGAAAAAATAGAAACAACCGCTTATCACCCAGAAAGTAATGGAGCACTGGAACGTGCCCACGCGTCCCTAGTGACGTATCTCAGAAGTTATGTGAGTGAGAAACAGGAATGGGATGAGTTACTTCCATTCGCATGTTTTGCTTATAACACCACCCCGCATTCCATTACAACTTATACGCCTTATGAAGTTTTATTTGGGCATAAATGTAACTTACCAGGAGCGTTGCAAAAAGGGCTATCACCAACATATAATTACGACGATGTTGTCAGTATGATTAAACGACGAATACAAGAAGCAAGTCAAATTTCGAGGTCAAGATTAATTAAAGCTAAGTCAGAACAGAGTAAAAATGAAAAGACAAAAGGAACATGTTTTCAAAAGAATGATTTAGTATGGTTATCAAAAGAACAAAGAAATAAATTAGATCCTTTATGGGAAGGACCCTTCGAAATTCAAGAAATAGAATACCCCAACGCAATTATTCAGAGAATAGGCAAGAGAAAACACATAAAAGTGCACATGAATAGGTTAAAATCCTATTGTGTTTGATCTTTGCAGAAAAAGATCAGCATGCATTTTATCGGATGGATCAGCTTGACCACTCTTCTAGCAATCTGGAGTCTACTCCAAGGTCAAGAAATGGAGCAACTGACTTCAGCCAGTGGCATATACTTTGATGAGCTAGGAACGGTTCGTCTATTTCCGATGAAGTGGAAGTTTGTGAGTTATATAGATTTAGAACCACACAGGGAGCTGTGGCGTCAAACCAAGAACTTTCAGACAAGAGTGACAGAGTATTGTAACAAGTTAGAAACACAGGAATGGTACTATCTTACTGACTGTAAACCATCCTTATCTTACTTCAAGTCTAAGGCTAAATATATCGATCAGCTGAATGAAAATTTGATAGACTACACAAGTGCAAATAAGCCCATTAGGAAACGTAGATCCCCAAGAGAAAAGAGAGGATTGATAAATTTTGTAGGTAAAGGATTTCACCTTTTGTTCGGGACAGCAACTGATGCTGACGTTGAGAATAGTAATAATTATATTAGCAAACTGGAAGCTGAGCAAACCAAATTTTTGCATATTGCAAATGATGAAATGACCATTATCAAGACTACAATTAATTCAATTAACAGCACGATCCTGAAGGTGGATCAGAATGAAGAATTGTTGAGAAATGGTATGTTATTGCTTGAAAAGCGTACGGGAGAAGAAATAAGCGAGTTAAAGGTAAAATATGAACAAATAAATTTGATTAATGAGCAGATTAAAATAGTTATAAGAGGTATGGAAGAAAGCCAGCACTCTTTTGAAGTTTTTATAGACGCGTTTGTACACGCAGAGCAAGGTAGCCTCCAGCCACAATTATTAACTATAAGGGCTGTAAAAGGCATTGTTTCAAAGCAAACACTGCCTCAGGGTCTTGATTTTCCGACATTTCCTACTTCTGAACTATCACGTATTATAACTATGCATGCGTATGTATATCAACAATATTTAGTATATATCATTGAAATTCCATTATTGCTACCCACTAATTTTTATTTGTACAAAGCTATTCCGTTTCCTATGAAGGATAAAACAACAGAGAAATTCATTTTTATAGCTCCCCAAAAGGAATTTATAATTACGGATGCATCAAGAAAGCAATACGGCAAAATGAATTATGACGAGTTGAGTGTATGCCTTATGACCAATGAAATTACTTATGTTTGCAAAAATACTATACTTTTGTCTAACTACGTGCCAGGAGAGGATTGTGAAGCCAGTATGTTGCATCCATCGTCCCAAAAGATCCCAGACTCAGTATGTGAAATAAAGTTGATATCCTTGTACCATACTTATTGGATCCCATTACAACTTAGCAACCAATGGCTCTACACTTCTCCTTCCGCGGAACGAGTCACAATTTTGTGTGAAGATAATACCCCACACTATGTATATGCCGAAAATAGAGGGAGAATGACCCTCCGATCAAGGTGCAAGGCTTATACTGCGCACGTTACACTATATGCATCCACAAAATTGACAATGGTTAGTAATGTATCGAAAGATTTTATACCTGAAGTGAACTGGGGCTTTGACTGTTGTTTTGACGAGCATGAAAAGAGAAAGCTCGATGAAATTAAATTAGATATTCCTTTGAATAATGTCATGTCATCAATAGATGATTTGAGAATAGCAAGCATTAAGGTGGATGATGTTAAACAGATGATAAACAAACAAGAACAAGTAGATTATTCCAAATATTACAAACACGTTGTAACTGGTGGAATTTCAATTGGAACTATGGTATTTGTAATGGTTAGTATATGTTTATGTTGCTATTGTTGTAAAGGTTGTCGGCAAGGCTTTTTCTGGTGTTGGAGAAAACTAAATCCGAAAGGTGCATACGATGATTGCGTGAATGGATGTAAAAAGATTACAAATTCATTCAATAATCCTCACCATAATACGATCATCGCACCCAATGTGCATACATTAAAGATTCAGGATAAAGATGAATTAACTCATGCACTAACTCAATCCTTAATTGAGTTAGATAAGATTGGGATACGTAAGCATGAGACTTTTCAGAAATTGCCTTCCGCACCAACTAGTGAGGAAGATATAACAGGGTTTTTTGCTCAGGTTCAAAGGAAACAAGATAATTCACCTGTGGCACAAAGATTAAGAAAAAAATTGCACAAACCAGACCCAGGGAGTAACCCATTGTTTGAATATAGAATGAAGTAAAAGGTTTGCTGTAATTGATCTACATCAAACTTTTTTTGGTGAGGGGGGTGTCATAAGGAACAGAACCCTCTCTTATTTTAGGATGTCATAGGGACAAAGCAACAAGCCCTCCTGTTATTTTTAGCTGTCAAGACCGAGCGATAGCCACGACTTTTAACATGCCACAGGATAATTTATTAGTATTGGGTATGGCTGCAGAGTAAAATCACGCACAGCCATAAACCTGACAGCCCTTCCACAGTGTAAAAAAGAAGCTTTAGTGAGCAGCCCTCACTAAAGGAGAGGGAGGTAGATGTTCTTAGTTTTTGTGCTTATGGCTGGGTCAACGGAGTGGGATACACACCACCTTCCTTTGAGCCAAGACATTTTTTAACTCCTGACTGGGATAGTCGACAGAGAGCAGCCAGTGGTGTAAGTCGTCTGTTCGATTCACTTAATAAACCTATCCTATCTACCAGATGGACTTTGAGTTTCTTTTAACTTCGATTGGACTTCACACCACTCCACATCCTGTTCGTCACATGCAATTCCTGGCAATCCGGTAAAACACACAACTACCGGCGATCCACGTAATTTTCGGACATACTCGCAAGAGATCTAAATTTGTTTGTATGGAACGACAAGACTGCTCCGTCCACCTACCACTTTGTCTTGCACGTCCAACCATACAACACAGGTACAAATTTACCTCTAAGGCCCGGGGGTGTAGATACCTGAGGTACAGTGCTGGCCCAAAGTGGTTTCAAGTTAGACTGGCTTGGTCTAAAGAAAAGCTAAAAACAAAGCTATCCCTATAACAGGCCGTGAAGGCCCATAGGGTTGAGAGACAATCGGCCTACAGATGACGGTGAGGTTGTCAGTCTCGCGCTTGCCACTCTTTACCCGCAGGAAGATTCCCAGTACAGGAGGTCGGATGGGACGGAGGTGGCATCGCACCCGCAGGAGACTATACATTTTTCTATGGGAAGGGGAAAGAAAATCATGAATTAGGTACAGGTTTTTTTCGTACATAAGAGGATAATATCAGCAGTTAAGAAGGTAGAGTTTGTTAGTGATAGGATGTCATACATAATACTAAGAGGTCGCTGGTGTGATATCATCGTTATCACGAAGTTAATAATGATAATGGAGTTAGAGTAGTAAATTTTGCCACATCCAAAAATCCTACCGTCAAAAGTACAATGTTCCCACATCGTAACATTCATAAATTTTGTTGGACATCTCTTAACTGGAAGACGCACAACCAAACTGACCATACTCTGATAGACAGGAGATGGCATTCAAGTATACTTGATGTCCGATCGTTCAGGGCAGAAAATTGTAATACTAACCACTACCTGGGAGTGGCAAAACTTAGGGTGAGACTGACAGTGAGTAAACGGCACACAGAGTTCATATGGAGAGATTAAATCTCAAGAAATTGAACGAGGTAGAGGGTAAAGAACAGTATCGTGTTGAAATCTCCAATAGGTTCGCGGCTTTGGAAAACTTTGACATTGAGGTGGATGTTAATAATACTTGGGAAACTATTAAAGAGAATATAAACATTTCTGCCAACGAGATTGTAAGTTATAATGAACTGAAGAAGCATAAGCGATGGTTCGATGCAGGATGCTCAGAATTATTAGACCAAAGGTTCCAGGCGAAATACATGGGGATAATCTGATCAATATAAGACGTGAAACCAGCAGGCATTTCAGGAGTAGAAGGAAGGAAAATCTCAGACAAAACTGATGAGCTTACAAGGAAGACTAAGAACAAGTACTTCAGAGACCTGTTACCAATATGGGTACCATTAGTACCCATATTATACTGCAAGAGATAAGTGTACTAAACCTACTAAGCATTGGTATAGCGGAAGTGATGACCTCTCTGTGCTAGCAGATTCATTCACGAAGATTGGTTACATGCGTTGAGAGAGACGGAGCTGTTCAACACGACCCCACTCCTACGCAGTCCCATGTTCCGTGTTTACTTTCAGCAGCAGACTGAAGGCCAAAGCTGTACCCAATTGACAGTATACAAACTGGGCAGTAGCATGGAACGTATTGTCTTCAATAGTTTCCAAACTACCGAACTTTAACATTGCGTGTTCGTAGTAAATTGGGGACTATGGTACAGAATGCCCGAAGGTTTCAGTACTAAATGTGCATCATTGCCATGTTGTTATAGTGTAAGACGTGCAACACGAAGTGGTAGCTGGTCGGTGCAGTCGTGTCGTCCCATATAAACAAATTTAGATCTCTTACGAGTATGTCCAAATATTTACGTGGAGATCGCCGGTAGCTGTGTGTTTTATCAGAGTGCCAGGAAATTGCAGCTGACGAACAGGATGTGGAGTGGAGCGAAGTCCAATCGAAGTTTGAAAATATTCAAAGTCCAGTCTGGTAGAAGATAGGATAGGTTTATTAAGCAAAGCGACGTACAGTCGAACAGACCAGTTATGAACAACTAGCTTTCCTGAACCTCAGGAAGGACTTTATATTCAAACTAAACTAGGCGTTGTCTCAAAGGAATGTGCTTTGTACTCCCAATCCTTTGACCCGGTCATGATCCCTAAAATTAATAACATTTATCTCCCTCTCAATTAGTGAGTATTGCTCACTGACGCTTTGTTTATACAGTGTTAGTGTGAGGGTCAGAATGAAACAAATTCAAAGCTTTATTTACACTTTTAAACTGTTGCAGGGTTGTCAGATTTACAGCTGCGTGTGGCTTTACTTTGCAACCTTACAGACTAATAAATAAAGTAGTCTGTGGCATGTTTAAGGGTTCGTGGTTAACGCACGGTCGTGACAGCGGGCAGTAATATCAGAGTGCTCGCTGGCTTATGTATTTTGACAGCCTGAAGTAACAGAGGGCTGATTCCTATGACAATGTGTCCTTAGGTAAACAGTTTGAACGCAGTTCTTCATGAGTCATGGGCTCAAGTCCACGTCCAAATGCGGACAGTCGTACCTGATACTCGGTGTAGGCAACCTTGCGAAAGTAAAATCCTACCTAAGTACGTTCGAATTTCCCACTGTAGTATGAATACCAGCTGTTGAAAACAGTATCCAGTATTCCTAATGATGAGGTCACAGTTTACGTCCCCAACTGACGACACATTCACGGTCCACATACTCTCAGTCTGTGGCTCTACAGTCCTGTGTCGGACCTTGGCCGCTTTTCAGTTTCTTGATCTTTTACACACTCGGTAGGACTCCTTGGACGCAAGGCCGATACCTACACACAGGACAGCACAAACACAGAATAAACGCGCACACACATCCATACCTCAAGTGGAATTCGAACCCACGATCCCAGTGTTTTAGCGGGCCATTGTGACCTGCTCTTTCATGTATTTGTACTAGGTGGAGTATATCTGAAGTTATAATGGATTCCAAGTGTCGTGTCGTGTAGCACTGTCATGAAATTGTAATGGAACATCAATTCTTACCGTACTAATTACACACTTGCCTTCGTCGTCAGAAAGAGACGTGAAGAAACCTAGCCAGCGTGTTTGCATTGTGTAAATATTGTTACGGGTTTCGTAGGTAACGCGACAAGTAAATTCACGCGGGTCTCGGATTTGGCGAATATGTTTATTAACCACTCTCTTCTACACTCGCAAGTACAATTATTCACAACTATCCCAATTACTGCTTCTGCTATAGTCGAAGCCAAACTGAAGACTGACTACTACTGACTGGTCTCTTCGAAGCTGGAGTCTTATAAACTGCACTCTTACTCAACAGAGAACACCATGTCGAAGGGTTAATTCCGCCCGCAGCTATCGAAACGCTGCTTCAGCGATTCGTATGTAACGGTGGAAACTCCACTGTTAGGAATTCCTAGCATTCTGATTCGAAGGCGTTGCAGCGGAAAAGTTGGTCGTTGCCTGTGAAATCAACTCTGATCTCCTCAACCAGTCCTTGAGGCTTTCTGGCGGCACGCCCCTGTCATTATCTCGCTCTGTAGCGTCGGATGAGTAGATGATAGTGAATTACAAATTGGAAAGGATCTTAAAGAAACGGTCGTAATAACCCGGTAGTTTCCTGGGAACTGAGGAGAATCACGAAAAATCTGTTGATAGCCGGTGTTGGGGATTCGAACCGAGCACGTTGCGAATATAAGCCTAGGGTGTTATCGTTGCCCTAACCTCCTGGGTTTCAAGGAAGCTGGGGTATGCCCATGGCCTTCCCGTAACTGCCGTCAACGTTTTACTAGGTCAAGACGTGTTTATGAATTTTCAAATGCAGTATATGGTACGATATTTTAGTCAATAACGCATGTCAGGAGACTAGGAACTTCTCCACGCCATTAACTAAAACTTTAAATGATATACTCGTATCCATACGTCTCCTTAAAAAGAAAAAGACTTGTCTTTTGCCATTGTGTCTCCGAACGATCTTTGGAAACTGCTGTCGGTCTTTACTTCATGATTAGCATGTAACTTGAGTCTACTTTCAGCGTAGGAAGCAAACAGAAATCGTCATTCCAGGGGCTTTGTTGAACACATGGGACTTTTCTTCCTTCTGATTGTTTGCTCAATGTGTGATGTACCCTAAAACATGTTTGAGATAAAGTATGCGACTGTATTGAAGACAACCCTAGAACGACGAAACATGTGACAACAGAGAGAAGCAGATCCCTCATCGAATTTCAGTCTGAGCCACAGGAATAAACATTTATGAAGTAAAACAAAGCATAAGTAGTAAAATAAATTAAAACTCATAAAAATTAAATTGTTATACATTTTGGATAGTTATATAATTTCATAAAATAATTTATTATTATTTCTGTCTTACGGGATGTGACTCCGTGTAATTTTGTGTAGGTACCAACGTTTCGGCGGAACTGCGGAACTCTGTTTTCAGGGACGACGCAGAAAATGGAGTCAGTAAGCTCCTCCGAAACGTTTTTGCCTCTCAGCCAAGTTACATAGAAGGCATCATCTTCATAGCCATGCCAATGAGAGCCTCAAATCATAACGCATCATCCCCCGTCGGTGTAGAGTTTCGACTGCAATGAATGCCCACTCTGAAGCTTGTTCTGTAGGAAAGAATATTTGTATGATGACTGCCCAACTAATCCTGTGTATGATACGCAGTAGCAATCATAATGGCCTGTAGCAGTGTGAGATTACATTCTTCTGTCTACGATACAGACTTGAACTTTGGGGTTTACTAGATTAGTTATCAGTATATGCCTTATTTTTAGGTTTTAGTGTAGGTTTATTAAAATTGCTGACTTATTTCAACATAGTTATTATCATTAACATAATTTTAAGATGCTCTTTTACAAGTCGAGAGATTCTATAATTCTGAATGACTTTTAATGAATGGTTATAAACTGTATATGAGGTCATTGGATTTTTTCAGTTGACCTGAACCTTCCAGCCGCACTAGGCCCTGGGGTTTACTCAGCCTCTAACAGAAATGAGTACCAAGAATTAATTAATTAATTAATTAATTAATTTTCCTGTGGAGTAAAGCGCGGCCGGCGCGTAAGGCTGACAACCTCACCGCCATCTTTGAGTCGATTGTCTAAATAATGTGGGAGCCTCAACGTCTCACAACCCTATGGGCCTCCACGGTCTGTTACAGGGATAGCTTTACTTTACTTACTTTTATAAACTGTCTTCTTATGACTTTTCATAGAACTGAGAAAAACGACGGAAGTTTTCATTCAAGACGATGATATATGAACGGTGGACCTCTGGAACACAAACCATAAATGCTCATCATTCAGGTGTGACTTTCGGCAGAAATCTCGACGCTGTCCGTTGTTTATGGTAGTCTACGTAGCATTGGAGCAGCTGGCTCTACTGTTTTTCATTTTGACGTATTTATTCGAGCCACACGTAGGCCTTAGGCCTCTTCGTTCATTAGCCTCACCGTGGGCATCTTGAGGTAGTGGCTCCTGTATTCGGAAACTTGCAAATATTGTGGATTTTATTGCTGTCCACAATTAAACCAAACAAAGTTGCTTCTATTATGTTAGCCATTGTAGTTGGAAAACGGTTGTTATACATGGTTTGGGTGATAAGAACTTGCTGTATATTCGAAATTGTTACAGATACAAACATGAGGCAACTTGAAAACAGCAAAGAGACTCGTTTAGTTTTCGTTGGCAACATTGATTATAACATACGAACAATTCCCACATCTTGCCTCCTAGACCCCGGTTAGGATGTGTTAAAAGACAGGTACAGTGTACCAGCCTCCGACGTCACAGCCCCTTAGAGAGCTTCGAGAATGAATTTCAGACGCAATAGCCAACGTGGATGAGTCAGTTGTGGCGTACATGGGAAGCATTCGAGCATTATGTTGACGTATACAGAGTAACTAATGAAGCACGTATCGAACATCTCCGGATAAACATTGAGTTCCCATGTTGCATTCGAGTTGTTCCGCAATTGTATCTGTAACCATTATGAAAACACATCAAAATATTTTATAATAGCCCTGTATTGTTTGTAGACTTTAGCTACCACGACGAATAATTATCCACAAATAGCGTCGAACTATCAAAGGTTTGTGGTCTTCGATTCTCTCGGAAGATATTTCAGACTGGATTTTGTTGAGCACGGCTCGAGGATGCGTTGGGCTTGTGCGCCTTCACAGTGTGCCTGCCACATGTCGCATTTTCAAATTACAAATATTGAATATTAAAGAAGTAAATTCCAACATAAATGCTGTGTCCTTCAGAAGTGGCTCTCCTCTTTGTGTCGCCAGAATGTCTTACTTCCGTCGTAAATTAAACCGTCACATTCTGTATCTCTTAAAAGTAGACTTTCAGTAGTTTTCATTGATTATGCTTTCCGGCCAAGTTTTTCGGGGTCATTGCGCACTGGGCAAATTGAAGATTTTAAAGCGAGATGGTAGCACCGCTCAGCGAAGTCGAGTTTTGCTTTCTGTCCGTGGTTAAGTGATCAATCTTCCAGAAATGTGGACGGCACAGTCCGACAGACCTCAAAGCTCGTATAATGTTTATAATAATTTCAGCTTATGCAGGCTTGTATTCTATCGCTGAACCGTTTCTTGTTAAATTAGTGGCATAACTGTAAAGACAGAGGTTATACTTCACGCGAAATTTGAACCATAACTATCATGTTATTAAACGTTTCAACAAAGGGAATTATTCACCGCGGAAATTCCTCAGCGCAGTGCTGATAAGGGGGATGGATAACTGAGGCTGTTGATTTCAGAGGTCGCGAATGTCAGTGTTGCTTATCATGGATTAGTGTAATCGACTGTTGCCAAGCTCTCGCGTCCGTGAACGAGTGTAACCTGTCCACGAAAACAATTCCAGTATCGAATTTACAAGTAAAACTGTCGAAAACATCTTTAAGGGTAAGCTGTACCTTGAGCAGGCAATCCTTGTATATTCGGCAAGGCAATTTTGGCCCCCATCATACGTTGAAAATACAATATTGTTACTTTCTACTCACAATATAATGTTCTGCCTCACTCTTTATGACGACGTACATAAATGTCTCATACGTACATAGGATATCTCCTCTTCGGTTAATGTTTGTACCTGTTTTATATTGGAGGCGCTTCATCAGCTACATGAGTTTTATAGGGTCAGATGGAAGAATAATATAGTGAATGATTAAACAAGAACATGGTAAGTTCTAATGCGGTCTCAGAATTTATTTTAACGGCCCTCCTCAGTGATGTGCTTAGCCCGCTCGTTTAGGTTACCTTTGGTCGTCACTTGCTGAACCGCCCCTTGTCATCTGTCTTATTTTCCTCTCACTCTTTACTTCGTTTTGGGAGCCAAGCGGTCTTAGCACTGCGACCTTCGAGCTACATTTCGTGTGACGTCATTCAAGAAAATTTTATTTTTACTTTTCGCTCTAAAAAATGTGGCATAATTTAGACCAGATTAGGGATGCTCAGTTCGCAAACAGTTGTGGAGCATTCGTCTTCGGTCTGTCCGTTTGTCTTCTCTCTCTGTCCCCGTACGATTCTGAAACCACGGGTGCGAGCGGGGGGGGGGAGAAGAAACGAATTAATATGTATTATCCATATGTTTACCAGATATCANAAAGACTTGTGCCCCCCCCCCCTCTGGAAAAAATCATGACTGCCTCCTTGACTCAAATGGGGTTTGAGGGCATTCTATTGGCCGTCCTTGTCAAGGATGCGGAACAAGCTCAGTTTTAATTGCACAGCATTAATTGCCACATCATAAGACTATCTAAAAGACACTACTGGCCGGTCACGGTAGCCGAGCGGTCTAAGGCATGCACTGTCTTCGCTCGCTCGGAAGCCGAGACCGTGGGTTCGAATCCCACTCAGGGTATGGATGTTTGTGTGCGTTTTTCTGTGTTTGTGTACAGGTAGAGGCCTTGCGACGAGCTGATCACCCGCCCAAGGAGTCCTACTGTATGTGTAAGATCTAGAAAAACCGAAGTGAACGGAGTTCATGGAGGTAGGCCTAGGCCCACTGGGGCTGTAGTGCCAAGGAAAAAAAAAAATATCTGGCCTAATGACTACAATCTTAGCTTAGTTGCAGCTACGTAAATAACTGTTAGTTCCCAGTTAAGGAAAGCTAGATTTACAGCATTCTTTGCGGTAACTAAATTTTCATTAAAGTGTGCTGTGTGGATGTCATATCACTGGAGGCCAACCCCCATGTCTACAGTTTTCATTTCCTAATATAGTATCAGTAATGCAGAATGGCAGCACTGCGAATATCTGAGGTGGAAACAACTCTACCACCATTCTCAGTACGATAGTAAAATTTTGTATTATACGTGTATAAGACAGTGACATGTTTATTGAAGCGAAAAATAATGACATAGAAACCGCTCGAAATAGTCATTAATTATTCCGTTGAGGGCCATAACAGGTAGGCCATATTCCCTGTCAGACTAATGTTAGAAACATACCTACAATTTCTCCATGAAGAAATGTCATGTTTGTTTAAAATTACAGAAATGGTGATTGTACAGTCTGTGGAGACTACATCAGATAAACTTCTGAGCTGGAAGTCGGGAGGTTTATTAATGAAAATTTTGCACAGATTTGTGCAGTTGTTACGGATCTCCGTGTACATATTCTTGGCTCTACGATTCTCTGTGAGCCTTGGATTTCTTTTCTACAGATTTCCTTTCTTCTCTGTTACTTTCCTTGCCTCCATGTAGTCACTGTCTGCTCTCCTAAAGCATTCTCTGCACTTCAGTGTGGATCTTCCCACTTTTCTCCTACATTGTACCATATTTCCAAAAAATATTCTTAGTAGCCCTTTTTGACTCATGTGACACACGCCTCTCCTGTTCCCATCTTTTTACTTTATTATCTGCTACCAGATCAAAGAGTTTTAAACATTACCCTCGGTAACGGATTTGCTCAAAGCGTCTCTAGGTAACAACTCTGTAAACACGTTCCAGCGTGCAACAATGGAAGATGAGCCTCAGTGGATGAATGTTATAGCTCGTTGCTAGGCAACAGTCAGCGCGCCAATGAACTCGCTGGCTAGGAATCACGTGGCTTATGTTTTATATTTTGTCCGTGCGGAGCCTGTATAACGAAGACTTGTTTCAGCTTAAATTGGTGCAGAGTGCAGTGTAGTGTAGTTAAGAGCCAAGAAGAGATTTTAGTTGAGTTCCGAGGTTCCAGGGAGACTGAGCAAGAAATGACGACAAGACTTCATAGTGATTTGAAGTGCTAGTTTCTGTGTTGAGATCCGTTGCTAGGATACGGCTAGTGGAAACTGAGAATCCAAGTGCGTGTGCAACGGTGAACTGTAAATTGTGTAAATCAGCGATAGCGCTGAATTAATTGTAATTAAGAGAAATTATAACCGAAGATTCAATAAATCCAATCTTCCCAACTAGAACCCGCTAACTTAGTCACGCGAACCGTATGACACGTGAAAGTATGTTCGTTTTTCGTGCAGAACACACACTGCATTTCCTCAGTTCAACAGTTAATACACGGTGGACAAACTCATAGTCGGCACACTGTGAACTGCACCCTGCTATCTGTTTCTCATTTGTTCACGTGCGTTCCTTAGACATTCCGAATTAAGTACAACAGTGGGATGTAATGATAAGCACGTGATAATGGCAGCTAGCGGAAAGTGCTTTGGGGTTACTGACGTAAGCCAGAGGAGACTGGAAGGGAACGCAAGAGTAGGCACGAAGGGGAAGTCTTAGTCCTTGCCATCCCCGCCATACTTGGGACATCTTTCTGCGGCCTTAGTGTAGATCCTATTATGTTGACAGTTTCTGGTTCGGACGCTGCGACTGAATTTCCAGTGAGAAAGTGGACCCTGGTCCGACCGCGATTTAATGATAACTGTCCCATTCCTTGTGCATGATGCAGAGAGCCCCAACTCTGACCGGAGAATGTAGCACTGCTGTAAGATTTTCATTTCTTTCCCCAAACATCGAAGAGCGCAGTATCAGACTAGCAGCTTTCAGGATACATATATTTGTGTCCAGAGGAGCAATGCTCACAAATCAAACCTTCGACTGACAACCGTCCTGCGCAACACATGACTGTCGACCAGTGCTGATGTCCCGAAGTAGATAGCGCTGAGCAGTGTAACGAGATCATTAAATTGCAGTCCAAATATTTGTGCCGGAAGCAAGCGTTACCGCGTTGACATAGTTGACGGCTGTAGGAATCGTTTAACGTCGAAATAATTAACTTAGTACTATACAGAATTGCTAGTACGTATATCGGTAGTGTTGTTTCCTGCGGTTTCATTAAACTGAAGAAAGTTTCAGCTCATCAAGCAGCGGAAAGAACGTAAGATTTTGAATATTCTTCTGTTGCCTTCCCTTAGCAGACGATGCTGTTAAAGAAAACGACAGAAAGAGGCAAGATACGACTATTATATAAAGCGTTATTAACTTCAAGAAATCATACCTGAAATCATTCCAAGTGAGAAATACGTATATCAGCGTTTGTGGACTTATCATTACCTGTGTGTTAAGAAAACATGAAGTTCTAGAATGAACTGATTGCCTGCTTTCCTTTGATACGACACGGGCCGTTTAGGGAAGGGTAGTAAGGATAAAACCACGCACACACAGCAAGCTGATCCCATAAGCCTCCCCTTTCAAAAAAAAAAGGAAAAGTAGACTAATAAAAATAAGTAACCAAGTATTTACATACGGTTTTAATTGCTGAATTTACAACTGCTCAGAATGACCACCGTCAGTCTCAGAAATATCGTGGCTCGTCTGTAAATTGATCACACAGCTCGAGTCAATTCGTGGTGATCATCATTTGTCCCAGTTGCAGCATCCAGAATGTGGCGGAGCAACGCATCTCGTGTTTCCGATCTTTACTGATGGACTGGGCCGTTCATGTGCCCCCACAGATCTGGGTGGCAAATGCTGTGGACCGCCACAAAAGTTCCCTAGAAGCGGCTGGGGGACTAAAATGTGGAGCTTGAAGCTGTGAGGTGAATTTCGCGTACCAACTCCAGGCCTCCGATGCACAATACGAATTAAGTCTCTTCTTCAGCGATATTTCGTCGTACCGACGCTCTGCTGAAGCAGAAATGCTAGGGAATGAAACGCCGTCTGTCAGTCTGGAAGATACTGCTAAATACTTTTGGTCCGAACCGTTTGGTTTCGAAGTTGTCTCTGCAATTGAGCAGCAGCATACATATTCTTCGAGCAAAACGCTTAAACGTACATCGTGTCTGTACAGTCCCTCGTCATATGAAAACGCAAAGGCATAATTGCGCAGAAAACACGAAAAGCACGCCATATGACATCACCATATTATTATTGTTCTTATTATTATTATCCATTTCGTTTCAAGGACGCACATGCCCTTGCAAACATAAAATTACAGTCACTTTTATCCAAACTGTTCTCGAATTCCGCACATACCCTGCTCCGTAACCGTTGATAACCCAACCTGTTCCTCTGCCCTTTCTTTACCACAGGCATTTCAGCTTCCACATAACACGCCGTACTGTCACTGTACCCTACTTGAAGACAGAGTTGCTGTTCTTGGTCGTGGCTTGGGTCCTACTGCTGCATTCATTTTCTACTCCGATTGGGCCTTCCAGTACTAGAGCCGCTTCGCCTTCCTCATAGCAGATCGTACTGACTCGATGTTCTGTTCTTGCAGAAGATGGAGCCTCTGGATCTTCTGTTGCTGGTGGGCGTGGTTCTGGTCCTGCTGACGTTCATGTTGAACTGCCACGGGGCCTTGCAATACCACAGCCGCTTCGTGTTTTACGTCGTGTCCGTGTCCTTCACAGCAATGAGCTGCATCCCCTTTTACTGCCTCAGTCCTCTGAATGTGAAGAACGCCATGTGAGTGTGTTATCCTAAGTAATAACTGTTGTACACTGTTACTCCTAAGTTCTTGCAACAGAACACGGTGGCTCACTGGGGATCAGTGACAGCATATATGATAGAACTTACCATATTCTTAACTAATTGAGCACTACGCCATGGAGGCGTAAGGGGAGTGGTTGTTTAGATACAAGTTTTCTTGACCTTGGCACTACTTGGGGGTGAGTGGTCAGGTTCAAGCCCCAGCCGCTTCCTCCCCCCCCCTTCCCATTGGATAGCAGGCTGGGTGGACCCCAGAGACGGTCTGGACGAAATGAAGAGGAGAAAATTCTTTGCCCCTACCGGGACTGGAACTTCGATCAATCGGTCCTCCACGTTTTTTTACCTCGGCAATAATTGGAGGTGAGTGGCCAGCTTCACGTCCCATGCGCTTAACCCCTGTACCCATTGGACAGAAAGCCGGATGGATCCCACAACCCTTCTGGAGGACGTGAAAAGAAAATTCTTGCCTCTACCGTTCTGGAACTCCGATCCCTCGGTCGTCCAGCCGTTAGCCAGTCGCTATACCGACTGCGCTATCCCGGCTCAGTTATGTATATATGTAAAGAGTGTGCGGATGAAAGTTATTGGAAATAAAATCATTATACATCAGAAAGCATTTATTATACACATTTATGGGTTACACCATTGCAAAGGGAAAGTATCAAAGATTTTTTCGGAGTATATAACTTTCACAGTAAATTTAAATGTGGGCTCCCTTGGTGGCACGACAAATATACAGGAATGTTTGGTGTTACCGTAGCCACAGCGTCCCTTATGCGGGCTTTCAGGTGTTGATGGTCGTTGATCTTAACCTGATAGACAATGTTATTCACATAACCCGACAAGAAAACATCCACTGGGTTTAAATCTGGAGACCTACGAGGCCAAGCAATTGACCCACTTCTGCCGATCCATCTCCCAGTCGTCTCTCTGTCCAGGTTATTCCCAAAATGGTGGCAGAAATGTGGCGGCGCCCCATCTTCTTAGAGGATAGTTTGAGGTGGTAATTGGGGCAGCGCATACAGCTCCAGAATGTCAACGTACGAACGTCCGAAAGGAAAAACTGTCCAATCAAATTTCCATGCATCAAGCTGGCCCACACATTCATTTTGGGGCTGCCTCGCTCCAGCTCACATGTGACATGTGGATTTTGACTGCCCCAACTCCTGCAGCTGCACCTGTTGACAACTGCACTGGCATGGAACGTCGCCTCGCCCGAGAAGCGCACTTGACAGGGAAAATCGGTTGACGCGTCAATTCTTTCTCGCCTGTCCAGAGCGAAGTTTGTGCGTGCTACTTGGTCACTCGGTGTTAGTGCATAAATCATTTGAATCTTGTACGCTCTTAGGCGGAGCCATTTGTGTAGCGCACTGTGCACTGTTGAACGTGGAATGTATAACTGCAAGCTGGCAGACGAACTTCGCTGGGATGCCTCTCTAATGCGGTTGACATTTCTTCAGAGGTCCGTGTCTCCAGGAGATTTTACAAGCAGCAGACTACCTGCAGTCCTCAGATTCTTGTACCAGAACCGAATGTTTTTCCGTGTAGGAGGCCCACGTCCATATTGCGTTCTAAAACGACCCTGGACAGCCATGAGTGACTGCAACTCTGCTAGCCACATCACGCATTGAACCTGTTCCTGTGGTGTCGACATCGTTTCTGAGCTCGCCGAAGGTCACCAGCTGGCGCATATGCGTAAGCCGGGCATGAAAAATAAAACTTCACAGTTTTTCTTTCCGATGACATCAGCCGAATACCTGTATGACAGACAATTAGTTTCCGAGGTATCATTTTTATGCCTTTAATCCGGACATTCTGTATACAGGGTGTTTCACGACTTTAGGGCATAACTGCAGGAGGTGATTTCCTAGGTCTTTGTGATCAAAAAAGTTCATATAAACATGTGTCCGATTTTGGACGGTTACGGAGTTATGACCGTTTTAAACTCAGAATAGAAGGTGACGATTACTGACAATAAACGGAACAAAACAATAAACCAGCATAATACATCATACATTTAAAGTATGAATGTAAAGTTAACTTCGTGAAATTACCTTCAATTTGAATTTATTGGTGCTTAAAGCTTATTTTCGAAAATGCCACCGCCGGCCGCAACACAGGCTGCCGCTCGGTTGTGAACCGCGCGGGTAGAACGTAGCAGCTTCAGCTTGCTGTTTCTTATGTGGTCAGCGGCTCCAGAATGCGACCGAGGAAAGCATCTCGCGTTTCCACCTTCACCTTGTAAACCAGTTCTTTCTTTCAACCCCGCACACAATAATCCAGTGGGCTTAAGTCTGGAGACCTGGCTGGCAATTCTTCGCGTACTCGTAAGTGGACTGCGGTGTACCATACGAACAATGCCTTCTTCATTGACGCCCACATTAACACCACGCTCGGCTGCAATACCTACCGGTATCTCGCAATGCCTGGTAAACTCCAGTAAACACTCTCCAGTTCGGTATTCTACGATTCGGAAACCGTTGCTGATATTCAGCTACGGCAAGAACTGAGTTACCGTCACAAAACCCGTACACATAAATCATATCTGCATACTCCTCAAATGAAAATGTAAATGGCATCGTGAACGTAACAGACGCACCGAGATGAGAACTGTTGTGAACACCAGTAGCCGCCACACTAGCCGTGGCCCTACATACCAACCAACCACGCCTTAAGTACCTCTCAAGTGTCGAGATAACGAGCACGCTCTGTCTGTAGCTGGCTAAAAATAGCGACCCGCCAGATGATAGACACGGTTCACACGAGGGCGTGTACGGAAATGAAAAAACGGTCATAACTCCGTAACCGTCCAAAATCGGACACATGTTTATATGAACTTTTTTTATCACAAAGACCTAGGAAATCACCTCCTGCAGTTATGCCCTAAAGTCGTGAAACACCCTGTATACTAGTGTATGTATATTGAAGGGAGTCGACATTCACTTGGCGAACTAAAGGGTTCCTAACTGCCCTCTTGTTCGAGTCAACTGAGAAATGTCTCATTTACATGTACCATAGAAGTTGTACAAATAACATTAAAATGTGTAGTCAACTACCGTCTGTGCATTAAAATAATTCTCCAAGCTACAATACTTTATGTGACACTTGAGATTCTCGCAACGGTATGATTATTGCTGTTTTCTGGGATGTCGCGCCGTGTAGCCTGGTAGATGTTTACCGATGATTCAGGAGAAGATACCGAGTCTGTCGTAATCTTAAAAATACCATGAAGTTGGAGGCAGTATGTTTCTCGGATAGTCGGTAAACTACTACAAAACCGTACGGCGTCTCGTTCTCTGTTCTTCTCTTATCTGTAGTACTTTACCTAGAAGCTGGACGATCGAAGAATCAAGGTTAGTTTCCCAGCAAGGGCAAGAATTTTTCCTCTTTTCCATAAGGTTCAAACCAGATGTGAATTCCACCCAACCTCCTGTGCACTGGGTACCGGCTGCTGTTTCCACACGTTTAATTGGCCAGGGCGTGAAGCTAACCACTCACCTCTGTCTAATGTCGAAGTTAAGAACAGTGGAGCCATACATCCCCCCCCCCGTACGTCTTCATGATTTGGTGCTTTATTAATTGAAAACCAGGGTTAAAATAACATTTTACGTTTTATGTCTGTATATTACGATTTTCAGAAATGATACCGGCTTCGTTACAGCAAGCAGTAAGGCCCTAGCTTTGTGTGTTGCGTCCCCTCCATTTCAAATTGCCACATTTCGTTGGGAGTGTTTCAGCTTAAAAACACCCTTAGTGGTTTGTCTTGGGAACAAGTATGTAAATGTTCTTTTAATGTTGCTGTAATCGCGGGTGTGTTTCTTGAAGTTAGATAACCAACACGTACAAGGCATCAGAGAAACTAGAATATCCTGTACGTGTAACCCCAAGTAAATCTAGTATATTACAGTTTTCATTTTTCTGTACCAAGGGCTTGGTTATTTATTTATTTATTTATTCCTTATTCAGTGACGCTATCAGTAACTCAGATTATAAGTGTAAATACAAATCATATATATATAAATGAAAATATAAGAATTAATTAATAATGAATTGGAAAGAATGTGGAAGGAAGAGTTTGTGGCCTAATGTGAAGTCATACTTCACAACTTGCCTGAAAGGACAGAAGAAACCCATGAAAACCTCATTTAAGTTGCCAGTGACCCAACTGAGATTGGAACCAGACGGCGAGAAGAGGTTGCCCTGTAAGCCAACTAGTTTGGTGATTCTGGCTGAATAAGTTTGCTTGTAATTCGGTCTTTCTCATTGTTGAAGCGGATTGTGGCTTTGCTTTGCTGCTTTAATTCTAAAAACTTCTCGACATAATCAGCTAGTGTTGCAAGAAGTAAAACTAGTCAACTCTACTTGCTATATGTGTATGTTGCAAGTCACCATCACACCATTACGCCTCGCAAACATAAGAACACTAGCTGCTAATATCATTTCATGGAGGCTCTGACAGAATGATTACAAATGGCGTGAGTCTCAACACGCCTGCCGGTATGATTTGAATCGCCGTTGCAGCTGCACACACAGATGTATACCGCTGACCAACACGTGGGGTAAAGAGGAAGAAAATACTTTATACTGTCACGTGTAGGGTGGTACGCGTGCCGAGAAGGGCGGGTTCTAGTTCGGATGATTGGATTTATTAACACTTTGGTTACAACGTCTCTTAATCACACTCAAATTACAGCGCTATCGCTGATTTTCACACACTTTATAATCCACTGTATCACACACACTCACACTAGTCCTCTCTTGGTAGTGGATCCCAACACAGAAACTAGCGCTTCAAACCACTCTTAAGTATTCTAATCACACGCCCAGTTTTCACACTACGAACTTTCCGTGGCTATCTTCCACCGAGAACTTTCTCACTGTCACTTAACACTGAAACACTTAAACTCTCTGAAATATTCTGAAACACTACCTGGAATCTCGTTATGTAGCCTCCGCACCGACCATGCACAGAAAACAGCCTATATTGTTGTAACATGTTTACCCAATGATCGAATAGCAACGGTCGCGGCACAGACGCCATAGAAAGCCAGTTACGTGATAGTTACATCGCTAGTAGATTGGCGCACTGACTGTTGCCTAGCAACGAACTTTAAACATTCATCCTATTGTTGAATGCGCTTACGCGACTGAAGGTTATTTGCAGGTCGTTGCCTAGAAACGCTCTGGCTATCCACGTTACAGTTCTCCCTCCTTAAGGCTATCGTCCCGAAGAGCCTTTCCTTCTTTTCCGAGGATTCCTGTTCGTTGCGTCTTCATGCGATTCGGCTCCTATTCTTGCAGCGACTATTCTCCAACCGCTACATCCGCTCCCTCCTTAAGGGCAGCTCGTCCCGAGCGGTTCCCTTATAAGTTTCCAGGCAGTTCAGGTTCTCACCATCATCCAAAGCTTTTCTCTTTCTATCTCTTTCTCTCTCTTAACAGCAGGGACCCTAACTCCTGGAATGGCCGGTGCTCCCCCATATCCGGCTCTTACTCCACATGCAGCCTCTTTTTCCGCTTCGGTTGGGGGGTCCCGCCACAATGTTCAGTTCTTGATTGTCTGCAACCCGCTAGAAATGTAACTGCTCGTTTCCCGATCTCCAGCCCTAGGGTCTTCTTGAGGTTCTTGTTGAATTCCCTCCTGCGTCGTAGCTGCAGTCTTGTGTCCTGGTTCTTTATTCCAATTTTGCCTTCCCGGCCCCTCCAGTCTCTTCCCGTCCTTTCGGTATTCCTCGTTCAGCATAATTCCTGGCCCGATCTTCCCTGCACCATGCCACTGTTGCACGGCGGGACACCTTTCTGCAGGCGGCAGCCAACTTCCTCCGGGATCCACAATCACCTCGGGTCACACACTCTCTTGACATACTGCTCAGCCGGCTTTTTATACCGTTCCCTGTTTCCTGGTGTTACAGCGCTGGTCCCCTTGTTACGTCACAGTGGGAAGTGCTGTTACGTCACCGCGGGGGAAGGGGACGGAGGGTTGACTGGTCTTGTTACCGTAGCAGTGACAGCGCTCCGATATTACGTCACCGCTGGCGGGGTAGGGGGTGTCCTGCATGGAGCAAATACATCACAATATTTTGTTTCACAAAATTTTAATTGCTACTTACAGGTCGTATTTATATGGAGTGCGTCGTATGCGAAGTAGGAAGAGTCCCTAAATCGGACTGAGCAATGATTAAAAACAGACTCATAACAATTAGCAAGCACAGTTTTTTGTTATTCTGTTTTTGTGTGAAAGACTTTGGGCCCTATGAACGTACATTCCTCTTATCATGTGATTTGAAACAATGACATTGCATAAATAAGAGCGAAATATAATGAAGCATATTTTCATAGTACGCTTCACCCCAGTAACAATGAGACGAAATAACAAAAAAAAATAGACTTATAAATCAGTACACGAAACCGTGGCATGATATAAAATTTGTATTCCCAAATTTGAGATAATATTAGTATTAATTCCAAAGTTCGTTTCAGTTTGTGGTAACTACACCCTTATTGATGAGCGTTATTATTCCATCAGGGCTCCGTACAGTTCTGTCGCCAGGTGCTGATGTGGCTGCAGCACCTAGGAACTCTGTCTCCAAAGTACACATTATACATTATCCTCATTTATATGTCAGTCCATCACCAAAATGCAGGGCAAAATCATGACATAAAGCTAGGAAACAGATGCTCTGAAAATGTGGCACAGTTCACATATTTGGGAACAACGATAACAGATAGAAACCTGATTCAGGAGAAAATTAAGAGGAGATTGAACTCGGGTAATGCTTGGTACCGTTCAGTCCATAACCTTTTGTCCTCTCGTCTGCTGTCCAAAAACATAGAAATTAGTTCTGTATTGGTAGTTCTGTATTGGTTCTGCATGGGTGTGAAACTTAGTCTCTGACATTAAGGGAGGAACATAGACTGAGGGTGTTTGAGAACAGGGTGTTGAGAATATTTGGACCGAAGAGAGATGAAGTGACAGGAGGTTGGAGAAAACTGCATAATGAGGAGCTTCATAACTTGTACTCTTCTCCAGGTATAATTAGAATGATCAAGTCAATGAGGATGAGGTGGGCAGGTCATGTAGCACGAATTGGGTAGACGAAGAATGCGTATAGGATATTGGTGGGAAAGCCAAACGGAAAGAGACCACATGGTAGACCAAGTCATAGGTGGGTGGACAGTATTAGAATGGATCTTGGAGAGATAGGATGGGATGGTATGGATTAGATAGATCTTGCTCAGGATAGGGACCAGTGGAGGGCTCTTGTGAACACGGTAATGAACCTTCGGGTTCCATAGAATGCTGGGAAATTGTTGAGTAGCTGCAGAATTGGCGGCTCCTCCAGAAGGGCTCAGCTCCATGAGTAAGTAAGTAGTAATATGTCAGTCCAACAAAACACGTTTAAGGAGTGTACGCTCTTTGATGTTATCCCGCATGGTCTACCAGAAGTTGTGCGGACTTTTCGTGGGAGCATACTGTCTCAGACTTCCCGGTCGAAGAAGCCAAGTAACAGCAGTCTGCAAGCACTTTCTTGCTGCTTGGTTCTCTCTTACATTACTGATGAGAGCCTTGCATAACAAACGACGTCTTTTTTTACGCGAATATAGAACTACTTCTCTGACAAGTGAACTGGGGGTCAGGATTTTGGTCAAGGAGAAAGACGTCGGTCCAGATCAAGCCCGCAAACACATGGACAGTTTTCACCAGTTTAAACATGGTTTTAACCAAAGCACACGGAAGCTCAAATTGTAAGACATAAACCGGGGGGGGATCGCCACCTTCTCTAAGGAAAGTTATCGAGACCTCAGGAATTAACTAACTCCACGTAACTAAGCGCTCCTTGAGAACCCACCAGGTGCGTAGTTACTCAAGAATTTCCCAAGATTTTACGGAAATCGAAGGTGTACCATCGTGTTCACGAGAGCCGTCCACTGGTCTCAATCCTATCTGACTAAGATCCATTTTGACAGTCTTCCACCTACGTCTATGTCTTCCTAGTGATCTGTTTCCTTCTGGCTTTCTCACCAATATTCTATATACATTTCTTTCCCGCCCCCACCCCCCACCCCCATGTTCTCTATTTATTGGCTCATAGCATATAACTTGCTGTGGGGGTTCGGCGTTGGTAAAGCTGTGTCCATTCCTGATGTCACCTGGAACTGCTACAATGTGCAGAACTGTGTTTTTCGCTAACCGGCAAAGACAGATCTTTTATGTATTGTATACTACTTAAAGGAATCACGGTATGAAAACCTTTGTTGCAGCGTATTCAATCCGTGGTATTAATAGCCGGCTCCACAGAAACCGGAAATGGCTAACTAATGCTATGAGTCCTCGCAAACCTTAACCCCAGATCTCCCCGCCTCAGTTCAGAGTTCGCGGATAAGACTGCATGTGTACGGCCAACAAATAGTCTACGATATCTGCCAACTAGCCTGTGGTAGACTCTGTCAGAGAGTGATGTTCATAGTTACCAGTCCCAAGAAGGTCTTCTAAGTACGCAGTAGCTTAAATTTGTTATCGCTAAATCCCACTTGCTGTTATTTCACCAGTCATGGCATGCTGACTTCTGTAGCAACACTTCGGTTAATTGGCTTAACATGGCCATGTCTGCTTGATGCGTACACAATTTAATGACACTGATTCAGTTCTTGAAGTTATGCAGCATCGAATGATACGGTAAGATTGCCACAAATGATTATGATAAATAATTTTGTAACGAGATGGTCAGTGCCTCCTCTCTCTAAATAATTGCAGCGGGTTCCAGAGCAAAGCCAAATAGAACTGAGCTGAAGACAGCCGGTGACCACCCCAAGACTTTGAACTGGGTACCTGCCTAATATAAATTACTTTACTGTCCCACTAACTTCCTTCGTTTCTTCACATGTATTCGTGAGCTAACGTCATTCTGTCATATCATTAAAGGCAACGCTATAAAGTTGAAATCATTCTAAAACTTTGAGAGCCAGCAACACGATGCATGGGCTGATCTAAACATATCAAGATGCAAAAAGCAACATCATCTTTACTATTAATCACAATTAGTAGTTTATCTGCCTGACTCAGGATTAATACACACAGACGCCGTAACTCACAAGTACCAACACGTGATAATCTATATTCTACAGAATAATTTGTTCAGAAACCAAGTAGAACCGAGATTTCATAAAACATGTCTTCAATTTCATAGACTCCTAGCCCTATAGACTATTACATATACACATTGTAGCGTACTCGTATTTAGTAACTAACTGGACATCGGGTTTCGATTGGTAATCGGATTATAGGACTCTTCAAACTCGTAACTACGTACAATTAATTATAACACTCTCGCTAATTCACACAATCTGCAATTCAGTACAACACGCAGTAATTCTCATTCTGCTGTCTCTTCAGCTGTCGTTGCTTGGTAACGGCTCCCAACATTCTAGATTCCTCAGCTTCCGTGTTTATGTCCGTAACAGCTACCGACTATCACACAGCTCCTCATGACCGCAGCTCCTGGTCATTGACTATGGCAGCGTCTGGCCACCATTGGTCACTACTAGCTGTCACACACTATCACTCATTTCTGACTCAGAAATCGTCTATCCCATCGCGTCTCCCCAAAGTCAAAGTTACTTTATGATCGACTATCACTCTCCCAGTCTCTCTTGGCATTGTCACGTGTAGGGTGGTAGGCGTCACCAGAATGACGGGGTCTAGTTCGGATGATTGGATTTATTAGCACTTTGGTTACAACCTCTCTTTAATTACATTCAACATAGCGCTATCGCTGAATTGCACGATTTACAATTCACCGTTGCACGCACACTAGAATTCTCTGTTTCCACTAGTCGACTCCTGGCAACGGATCTCAACACAGAAATTATCACCAAATCATTATAAGGTCTTCTTGTCTTCTACCAACTTCCCGTGACTATCTTCCACCGAGAACTCAGAACTGAACTACTGAACTGCTGCTTATGTAGGCTCGGCACGGACCACCCACATAATACGCATCAACTGCTCAGCAACGGATATCATGTATTGTTGTCAGGCGTGTCCACCAATGCATTGCATAGCATTTGACGCCTTACTGTTGCGCATTCGTTGCTTTGATTTATGTTTACCGGTCTGTTATCTAGCAACGCTTTGAGCAAATCCGTTACATTGATCCCTATAAGGCTGTTCTTCCCGAGTAGCGTAACGGTCTACCCGATCCTATATAGGTCAACATCCTGTTATCTCACCAGCTGACTGGAATACTCCCTTCTCCCTCTCGGTGACGACCTTCAAAACACTCCTTGTTGCAGTCTGGATTAATAGGAGAACACTCCGAGGCTGACGTCAGCGATAAGGCTTGAGGACACGACGACAATGCCAACTAATCCGTACGATGGTAGTAATGTCTGCGCATCGTAAGCATCGCGTTTATACGCGTTACCAATTTTAAGTGCCCAAGTCGTGACTTGTGACTTCATTCTGCACATTACCTGCCCTAAGCAAGTTATTCTGTGGAATACCTAGTTAAAGAGTAAAATGATGTTCGATTACGTACTTTAACTGCGACTTTCATTTAATATATGAGGTAAATGGTATTTCATAAAATAAAAATTCATACTTTAGCTCCGTCATATTATATTGCCTCGTGAGATTATGACACAGTGCGCCGACAGACTGCAGAGTTAATATTTCCAGCGCTAATTCTCCGGGTAAGTTCACCTACCAGCGGACCAGTCTCTCTGCTGCCAGCTGTCATTTTCATTAAAATCTTATTTGAGCCAACTTCTTGAATTCTGGATATAGTATTTCTTCAGTTTTCTGTTGTGAGGGTGTAAAGACCTTCGCCTTTGTAATTATGATATGGTAATTTACGAGTAGTAATGTATTCTCGGAGGATTGATTATGATGGATAGGAAAACTTCTTTTCTCAAGTCATTCCAGAATTAATGTGATGAATTAACACATTAGTTAACGATTGTATGTAATCTTATTCGGTTCTTCGGATAAGAAACTTCATGAACATAAA
Organism: Cryptotermes secundus; assembly: GCF_002891405.2. Taxonomy (NCBI): domain Eukaryota; kingdom Metazoa; phylum Arthropoda; class Insecta; order Blattodea; family Kalotermitidae; genus Cryptotermes; species Cryptotermes secundus. Next base: position 1,017,386 of record NW_019727405.1, on the reverse strand, counting down.
ATGTATGTTATCTCTTACGAAGGATTTACGTATGTTTCTAAATGGAAAAAAAATATATATATATGTGACGACAAACAGATATAGGCTGGATATATATTTTCTTTCACGCTTTCCAAGCTTCTGACCGGGTGCACGGGGGTTATATAGAAATACAGCCAGGGAAATAGGCTTGCAGACAGAGAAAACACGTAAATAATGAACAGACACGATAAGATAAATGAATATATATATTCACAATTGCGGGATTTGAGGTTATCACGCCGGTGACAGTGAAGATACGCCATTGCGATATGCAGTTTGCGTATTATCAGCAATAATATCGAACCTCCTTGCTATGAATCTCATAACGGAGTATGTCTTGGCGGTTGGCCTGAAGTTATATACGAGTATACCACAGACAAACCACTTAACTCAGACTGACGCCAGCTCACTAACAGTCGCGGGAGACCCCCAGCTAACACCACCTAGCAGCACAACTCGTAACTACAAAGCATGCGCGCAACAGGTCGGTTCCGGTTATTTTTGGGTCCCCCTTCGTATGTCCCAGCATAATTTGAACATCTCTTCCAATAATATAGTTTGTTGATATTTGTAGTTACAAGTTCCCTGGCTTTGTGCGGCTTTTGGTATATCACCTTGGGTACGTTGTTGTGTCTCTGAGAATAGTCAGAACTAGGTATATGGTCCAGTTCAGGGCTAGGTGCATGCTGCAGTTTGTACCCGCATAAAAGGTCTGTTGCCCAGGGTTCAACTCATGGGACACCGTTCCACTTTAACATGAATACCAGACATTGCTTTTGAATTTAACGCAGTTGCTGTTGCTGGATGTGCCATTTAGGTTGTTGTATCTTCTGAATCAGTGAATCGCATCGCGTGCAACGCATTATCCTCAGCAATAATCAGATCTTTGTTTTGTCCCACTGCCGGGTTATCCATATGTTGTGCAATGCAAAGTTCAGTCAGCAATTGAACTTACCAGTGTGGGAACAGGCGTTAATCCGTCTCGTTTGATTTGTTTCAGCCTGGTCAGCCGCACGAGATAGCGTAGTGGTTAAGGTACTATGCTAAAAGCCGGAAGGTAGCGGGTTCAAGTCCCGATGAGGTCATTGTATTTTTTTCAATTGACCTAATCCTTCCGGCCGTACTAGGCCCTTGGGTTTACTCAGACTTTAATAGAAATGAGTACCAGGAATTAATTAAATAATTTTCCTGGGGAGTAAAGCGCGGCCGGCGCGTAAGGCTGACAACCTTACCGCTATCTTCGAGCCGATTGTCAAGGTAATGAGGGACCCTCAACGTCTCACAGCCCTATGGGCCTTCACGGCCTATTACAGGGATAGCTTTACTTTACTTTTTACTTTACTGGTCAGTCACACTAACTATATTATAAAAGGTTAATTAATTCCGTCCAGTGTGACTAATGGAGGTTTTTCTCCTTTTTAATATTTTATGCTTAACATGTTTCTGTATTATAGACAATCTTCAGAAAAATATAAATACAATTAAAAACCATTATTACGTACAATAGGTTTTGCGAATATTAATATATACATAAAATGTTATCATGATACAATGAGTACAAAGTCTAATGTTTTCACAATTACAGCGGCTTGTACTAATACGGTAAAATATTTATAAATTACAGTTAGTATGATTAAAAAGATTTTTGTTAAAATAAGTCATTCCGTCTGAGCTATCCCAAGAACCTCCACGCCCGTAACACCCTGATCCAATCTCATACAACTACTGCCTCTACGGCAATCTCTCTCCGAACTCTTAAATCCATTCCAGAAATAACTGATCACGCCTAATTCAACCCTGAAACCCAATTAAGTATGGACAGTGTAACAGAGAGACGGGAACGCCCTAGGTCAGACCCAGGTAGATGCTCCAGTTCAAAGTTACTCGTAGATACGCCCATTTCAGAAGTAGCCTGACGCATACATCCAGAGCTAGGTAGACGCTGAAGACCATTAGAAGCACACAGGGAGTGACAAGCACTAACACCGCTCTTTTCCAACCCGCCTTTCTTTGAATTTCAGCTCAGTCGGAATGGTGCTATCCCTGCTACACCTGTTTCTACCTTAGGACAGTGTATGATGGCTACTGGAAGTTGTCCTCACAGATCAAACTAAGGAAGGTCGGTATAGGTACGGGAAACTAGCTGGGTCGGTTTGCATGAGTCTCGGGGTAGCGATGCCGAAGCAAGCGGTATTCTGGGAGTTGATCCAAATTGATGTTTATTCACTTACTGTTCTCCAAACCACGCTGTTAATTTAATGTATACTTATGCTTTAAATTATAACATGTTACACTATCTGCAAGCTAGGTCTCGGAGCGTGCAAGGGTCACGTCCGTTCACTTCGGAATATGGTGAAAGTCTCCCTTTTGTGGAATGGCTTGCACCCCCACGCCGGGAATTCGAAAGAATTCGAATTCTCAACGGTGTTGACATATACATGTCATCCCATCTTCCGTAAGGAAGCTTGAACGAGGCAACTCAATCATACTGGCCCTCATTCACAGGCAACTGTAACACGTTCTGACCTGTCCTTCTCATTGACCTTCCTTTTAGGCGCGTCCGGTTCCCTGTACCCGAGCTAAATTTATGACTGCTCGTAAATGTCAGAACTCCAGACTCCTTGGTCCTGCCAGAATCTAGAAATTTCAACATAAACACCGTATTGCACGTCCCAGACAATGAAATACGATATTAAAGATCACAATAAAGTTCCAGTAATATCGAAACATAAGACTTTTGAAATTAAAATTACCAAGAATTAATTAGAAATAAATTTCATGGTCATCTATAATCATCCAAAAAAAATAGGGGCTCAGAATGATCAGCGTCAGCACACATTACGATTGAAATAATACAGATCCTATATGTATTGTTAGCCGGTCACGGTAGCCGAGCGGTCTAAAGCATGCACTGTCTTCGCTCGCTCGGAAGCCGGGATCGTGGGTTCGAATCCCACTCAGGGCATGGATCTTTGTGTGCGTTTTTCTGTGTTTGTCTACAGGTAGAGGCCTTGCGACGAGCTGATCACTCGCCCAAGGAGTCCTACCGAATGTGTAAGATCTAGAAAAACCGAAGTGAACGGAGAAGTTCATGGAGGTAGGCCTAGGCCCACTGGGGCTGTAGTGCCAAGGAAAAAAAATATGTATTGTTATTGGAAACGGTAGACAGTGGAAATAGGTCCGTTACAGAAAAGCGCTCTGGAACTGAATGTACGGCTTCTGCCACACCTGCGTCCATTTCCATGCGTCAGAGACTCTTCCTTCTTCAGAAGTTCAGTGTCAGTTCTTTCAGGATTAGCTGTAATTTTTAAACGTACATATACCGATATGTATACAGCAATCCAATAGGTACTGACTCTTAACCATTTCTGTGTGAGATATTAATTTGTTTGTAATAGCCGTTGTTTATAAGCTGCATTCATGAAATTAGCGAATAGTTAATAGCAGCTGGGGGTGTCAAAGTGGCAGTAGATGAATATGTTGTCACTGATTTCAGTTGATATGATATGAAGTTCTGCTACCTACAGAAGTGTCTGGTGTCACGTTTTGATGAACATGTTCCGTACCGAGTGTATCGTTTGAAAGGAATCACGTACTACGTTACAGAAATGAAATGAGAAGTTGTTTGCTCCTTGTAATAGACTTCCACAACTTTCTCGTCACCTGCCACTTGTAAGCTTGAATATGGGTTAGTGTTTCATTATAAATATTGCACCCCGTATATGGTAGAATCAACCGCCTCTATTGTCTATCGGTCAGCGTTCCTGGCTACAGATCCAGAGGTCCGGGTTCGATTCCCGGCGCTACCAGATTTTTTTCTGAGAAGTAGTGGGTCTGAAACGGGGTCCACTCAGCCTCGTGATGATAATTGAGGAGCTATTTCAAGGAAATAGCGGCTCCGGTCTAGAAAACCGAAATTAACGGCTGTGGGGATTCGTTGCGCTGACCACGCGACACCCTCTATCCGCAAAAGTTAGCATTGAACTTCGCCGACAAGCGGCGGTCGCTCGGTCGGTATAGTTCGCTTGCAGACTAAAATCACGGAGTTTGTTTATATATGGTAGAATCACTTCATCCGTCACCTCTTGACACTTCAAAACAACTCTCTTTTTACGAGTGAAGATTATAAGCCGCTGCAGTTATTGACAAATGCTGGAGAAATTAACTGAAACCACGAGAAGTCTAGTCATAGTCTTTAGTATAGTTAAATCGCGTTCGCTACAATATGCACGAGACACGTACAAACTGGTACTGAAGCTGTCGTGACTTGTTCCAGGTATACTGCATACATTTTGAAGCATGTAACCAAAGTCCTGGGCATCACGTGGGAGCTCCGCGGACGAGAGTACTTGGCAGAAGATAGGGGTTGCGTCATCGTGGCCAACCACCAGTCCATGCTAGACATCCTCGGTGAGAATACATTTCATTTCATCCCTGAAATAGCAGTGTACGGAGGCACTCAGAAAACCCAAATTTTAAGAACAAAATTATGGAGTCAGCTCCCGCACGAGGTTACATGGGAATAGAAACAAACATTTAGAAAAAGGCAACGACAGCAGAAAGAGAATTGTATAGCAGAAGCACTTGTAATGAAAGTAGTTGTGTGTGCTAAGAATCTGTGTACCATAAAAGCTCGGGTGTTATATGGGCACAGATTTATGTACTGTATCGAAACGCAACTCAGTCAACTTCTACTTTGCTTTACTTTACTTTACTGTTAAACTTTCCTTTTTACTTGATAAATGCGAACCTGAAGCTAAATTGTGGGTTTTAATGAACCTCCGCAAATTATAATTCCACCTTGTAAAGGCTGTGTGCCGGTCACGGTAGCCGAGCAGTCTAAGGCATGTACTGTCTTCGCTCGCTTGGAAACCGGGATCGTGGGTTCGAATCCCACTCAGGGCATGGATGTTTAGTTTGTGTGTGTGCGCGTTTTTTGTGTTTGTGTACAGGTAGAGGCCTTGCGACGAGCTGATCACCCGCCCAAGGAGTCCTACCGAATGTGTAAAATCTAGAAAAACCGAAGTGAACGGAGAAGTTCATGGAGGTAGGCCTAGGCCCACTGGGGCTGTAGTGCCAAGGGGGGGGAAAAAAAAAGACTGTGGCTTCTAATAAGTTTAGATTACTCCTGTTATGTGCAGTGAACTGGAAACTGTAGAGCTCAACATTTGTCAGAATTATTCATCTCCGAATAAAGAGCACAGCGCATCATTTTAATTTTAAATTGTTTGTTCTTATTCGCATGATTGGTATAATGCGCAAATTCCCCTGTTTTTGAGATATGAAACTTACTCAACAATTTTTCATTATTCCTTTTGTATTGCTACAGAGTTAGTCGGTCTGACACTGTTTTTATTTGGGATGTTATTTACGGAAGGTTAAGCGGCCTCCGTAGTCTAGAGGTAACGTTCCCACCTCATGACTCGTAGTACGCGAGTTCAAATACCCGCCGGAGGTCGTCTAATTTTTAAGAGCGGGAAAAATTCAGGGAACAAGCCCTCCGGGAGGGACTTTAAGCCGTGGGTCCCGTGTCGTAGCTTTACGGCACGTAAAAGAACCTCATATCTCCTAAGGAGGTCACTGAGCCAAATTAACGGACGTTTCCCGCCCAACAGCAGTCTCTAATACCTCTGGTAGATGGGGGAGGCAATATAGATACCTCTCAGCTAGTAAAAGCCGGTCTCGCTGGCTGGGCGGGACTGATGGTAAGCACCAGTACCGGTAGGATATAGAGACTGGTAGAAATCATAGAGGGAAGCACACTGGACCAATACAGGTCTCAGTGCATGGGGGAACCCACCCTCTCCAATAACTAACTAACTAACTACGGAAGGTTAAGACGTTGACATATTGTCAGGAGGCGCTTTAGTCTCCTTCAAGAGTTACTTTATCCTACTTTTAGATGTAAACTTGGACAAGGACACGAATGGGCCCTAGCGTGTGCATATGCGCTTGCGAGCCACAGTCACGTATCGTGACCCGGAGCGCCAACCCTACTAACGCTGTAGTAACAAATAGCGACTTGTAAATTTAGCTCCTGAAGAATATAAAAATAAATAATTGGCAAGAGAACAATAAAATTATGGTTCTATGGGTATTGTTCAGTCCTCCCCATATGCACCACTTATGTGGGTAAAATAATTGATCATGGATAATAATATTGTAACTAATATGACCGTTGCTAGGCAACGACTCAGTATACACGTTCCAGCGAGCACGCAACAGTAAGATCTGTGTTCTCTGTGGACCATGCTACAACTAGTTGCTAGGTTACACAACAATTCTGACAACAGAAGAGGTGTTTCTATGTGGTTCGCGCCATGCCCAATGCTAGGCAGAGCAACTGTAAACACGCATACCTAATAGAAGGATGTTTTCTATGTTGTCCGTGCCGGAACTGTATAACTAGCGACTGTAGCTAGAGTGGATTAGAGAATTAGAATTGGAAAATTTGATCGAGTTGTCGAGGGTCGGGAGTCCGAGGTGACTGAACAATAAATGGCAAGAAGACTTCATAGTGATTTAAAGTGATAGTTCCTGTGAAGAAATCCTTTGCCAGGAAACGGTTACCATATCCTAGTGATTTGTGAAGTGGGTAGAACAGCAATAGCGCTATAATTGATTGTGATCCAGAGAGATTGTGGGGTGTTAATAAATCCAATCATCCAATCCAGAACCCGTTATGATTGGTCATGGAACTCCGGACACGTGACGGTATAAATTGGAGTGTAAAGGGTTATAATTATTTCAGTAAAAATGGAGGACGGCGTGACTGTTTAGTAAAGACCTAACAAGGGGCATCGTGTTAGGAAGGTTGGGAACCGCTGGCCTAGAGTGGCAGAAGGAAATCACGATAAACATCATTCACGAAACTTAGGACTCTGTCCATCACTGGTATTCTGAACAGCACACGTGTAGGAAACCGTGTCTGTTTCCACCCTCACATGGAAAAGCGAGGAGGCATCTACTTAGTGTAATTTCGTTAGGTACAACTAATCACAATCACTGTACATTTCCCCCTAAATCTCTACTACATATCGTTCTGATTGCGATTGTCTTGCTAAATTACGTGGCGGAGAAGTTTTTATTGCTGTTTCTGAAGCAGATTGTTGGCGCTAAACGTAGACCCGACTTTGAATATTTTCAAGAATGTGTGTGCGGGGAGAAATTATTGTAACTGATGGCGGTTACTTGCATATTGGCAAGGTAATGTTGTCCCTGTGCTCAATTAATTTAAGCACTACGCCATGAGGACGTATGGGGAAGTGGATGTATAGATCCGCGTGTTCTTGACCGCGGCACTAGTTGGAGGTGAATGGTCAGCTTCACTCCCCGGCCGCTTTACCCCCGGGGAAAGGGTCGTCGTTACCCATTGGATAGGAGGTTGGGTGGTCTGGACGATTCGGAGAAGAGAAAATTCTTGACCCTACCGGGATTCGAACTCCGATCCCTAGTCCATCCGGTAGCCAGTCGCTATACTGACTACGCTAGCCCGGCTCCTTTCTAATTGGCAATCATTATTTCGCCCCTGACACCATGGTTGTTATTGTGGCGTATAAACACAATGCTAGGCAAAGACCTCGAAACAAACAACGAGACAACAGCCGTTGCTATGCAACGGCGCGGTAAACATGCCTCTACAACAATAGAGTTACTGTTGGAGAAGGTGTTCTCTACTCAGTCCGTGCAGAAGGGTTATACGGAAGACAATTGGTGCGATCCAGTTAAATTTCTCTGGTTCGTTCCGATTACAGTGGATGTACCACAACCGAAGCGAGTACAAATGAATACCTCAGCCACCTACCAAGGCGACCATTGGTACACTTGACCCATTTATTCAATAATTTATTTCGGCTGTCCCTTTTTCCAAGTCCTTGGAAGGAAGCAAAAGTCGTAACCTTACCGAAACCCGGTAAGGACCCAAAATTCCCTCAAAATTTACTTCCGATTAGCCTCCTGTCCACGACAGGCAAACTTTTCGAGAGTCATTCTGAAAACAGTCCGAAAGCACATTGAAGAAAGAGGCCTGCTTAACGCAGGCCAGTTTGGTTTCCGTGTACGTCACAGCACGACACTGCAATGTTTGAGGCTAGTGGACCACGTAACCCTTAACTTCAAAAATGAAATGTCTATGGCCGCGGTGTTCTTGGACATCGAAAAAAATCCTTTGATACCACATGGTTCTCTGGCTTGATATTTAAGTTGTCAAATTGGAATTTTTTCCAGCTTGATGAAGCTTATTAACTCTTTTCTTTCACGACGAAAACTCAGTTTCGGTGGAAGGCGGAATGTCAACGCCGCCTCAAGCAGAGGCGCCAGAGATTTGGTCCTGTCCCCTACTCTTTCCAATTTGTTCATAAATGATGCCCCCCAAACTCGTGGCGTTCATCTAGCCCTCTTTACAGACAGCACCTGTCTGTATGCGACAGATCGCAAGGAGGGTTTTGTTGTTAGAAAATTCCAGCGCGGTCTTAGCTCAATGGAGACCTAGTGTGAACGCTGGAATATCAAAATTAATTAAGATAAGACTAAGGGGGCCTACTTCTCTCGCAGTCGTCCACCTGTGTCTCATCTTATATTGAACAGAAGATATATTCCATTTGTAAATAGTGTAAAATATCTCGGTGTATTCTCCGATAAAGGGTTACATGGAGATTGAACATAGATGGGATCGAAGCCAAGGCCTTAGAACATTTATTAGAGTATATTCCCTATTTAAAAAGAGCGATTAAGTGCTAACATTAAATTCACCCTCCACAAAGCTCTCATTAGATCTGTAATGACGCTAGTCCCGCCTGGGAATTCGCTGCAGGTACCTATCTACTGAAATTGCAGCGCCTGCAAAACAAGGTTCTCCGCACCATTGGCAATTTTCCAAGGCGCACACCCGTTCGCGATTTACACATTGTTTTCAAAATTCCGTACATATAAAATTACATAAAAAATATGCAGGCAGCAAGCGGAAGTCATACAAAATCACGATAACGAAAATGTTCACAATATTGGACAAGGCGAAGCATGACATAGAAGGTATATGAGGCATCAACTTGGCGGCGGTCAAGCATACGACCGTTCATGTGACTAGACTGCCGTTGTAGCATGAGCTACTAGAAATAGGGTAAAGTCTGCTGTATTGAGCCTGGACTGACAGAGGCCCTGTGTATATTGTATATAGATTTTAACATGTAAAATGTAAAAATCTTTTACATTATGACAAATGATTTGCTACTACAGACAATGACTGTGGCAAAAATAGACCCGTCCTCACGTCAGAGATGGCGCCCCACAAAAAATAAGACTGTAACTGTCAAACAGTAATAAATATCTTGTCATTAGCCCCAGATGGGGCTCGACACCAAGACTTACTGTCAGTCACAATGTGACTTCAACTTTGACTTGACCCAGGTAGTTGTGAGTTGAGTTCTGCACGGGAGGCTGTGAATATAGAACCTAGAACCTGAGGGCGTGAAGTTGAAGAATCTCCACTGTTAGAAGCCGTTGCCAAGGAACGGCCGATGAAGACACATCAGGCTGGTGTTTAGCGGGTGCTATGTTGATTTGTAAATTGTAGAAATTAGCGATAGCGCTGTAATTACTTGTATTTCCGAGTGGTGTGTATAGGTTGTCAGTAAATACATTCACCAATCCATACCCCCTCTATAGTCACCCTTACAAGTAACAGTATTATCAAAAATGACATCAGTCTGTTAGAAAATAAATTAGGTACCTTAAGTTATCGTGTACATTTGCTTGGGGATTTTAATGTCCCTGGATCCTATTGGAATTGTTTACATTCCCCAAACTGCCACTCGTGCACCAAACTGAAAGGAGACTTGATTCATTCCGCCACTTGTTTCCTCGGTTTAAAGCAGCATAATTATCCAGACAACTGCTGCAACATGCTTGACCTTGTTTTCTTTTTAATTTTGCTGATCTTTCGATTCATCATACTGAATACACAGCCCAATTTAACCCGAACGTTCCTTCCTCCTTTTATCATCGATTGCACAATGTCATTTCGACGTTATAAACAACACTGTAGTATTTCTTACGAGAGATTTTCTGCTGAGGATTATGCGGTACTAGAAATGCCTAGTCTACTTACGACTGGTTTTCACTGTACAACGAAACCTCTCCTGATGCTGCTGATGACAGATAATATTAGCTGCAACCCAGCCATAGATCTAGCTGTTCTTCAGGATAAATTACAATGCATAAATATTCTATAAGCTTACATTAAAATTATTATTTTTATAGACGTTACAAGGAGTATAAGTAAGGCTGGCAGCTTTTACGACAAATTTTCTTCTCGCCACAGTTACTTAAAACAACCACAAAGACAGAGATTTTGTTGGATCAAATCAGTTAATGAAAGTCTAAAATCTCACCCTAAACAATTTTGGAAGTATATATCGCGATTCAGGAAAACGAATGCTGATTTAATACATTTCCTCTGTTGGAAATTATAGGCTCTAAGTTATTTTCAGCAGTTTTTCCAAAGTGTTTGAATTCCACTTTTCGCACTTTTTTAAAATCTAAATCGAACCCTTCCCAGCAGTGTTTTATCAAATCTAAACTTGCTGTTATCAGCATAGTAACTTTACTTGAATTTGTTACCCCATTACTTCATTACAAACTCAGTAACTGTGGATTACCTTCCTGGTTACTTAAACTGGTTTCTCAGTTATTGAAAAAATAGACAAACTCCTGTATGTTATTATGGTGTATTTCTTTCGCCTATTATCATGCAGTCAGTTAGTTGTACTTCAGGGGTCAGTTTTGTGGTCTTTGTTTTAATATTTTTATAATTGATTTACGTGATGCAGTTAATCACTCCAAATGTATTCTTCTTGCTTACGACCTTAAAATCTATAGAACACATAGTTCACTTACTGACAGTTTTCTTCTATAGTCAGAAATTGATTATATACAGAAAAAGTGTTCAGCAAATTTCATGACGCCTAATTTCGGTAAATGCAGTCATCTTTTTTACCAGGAAGATGAACGTTCCGAATTCTCCGTACAGATTTGGAAATTTATTTATATTCGGAAGAGATTACATTAAAGATTTGGGTGTGCATATTCACTGCAAACTTCATCTTCATTGTCATGTCCAATATTCTGTTTTCACATGCGTTGGAATTACTAGGGCTAATTGCCACAATAACATCTTCTTCCATCTTAGACACCTGTGCTATATTTTGCTTTGCTCAGATCTAAGCTTGAATATGCTTCTGTTACTTCGAACTCTGTTACAAACCCTGACTCCATTAAACTTGAGCACATACAAAGAAAATTTGCAGTCCTTTGCCACCAGATTTTTCCAAAATATGGAATATCACTGTGACAATTTATTGGAAAGATTAAATTTGCTGACACTGCATAACAGGTGTCATCACTTTGATACTTCATTTTAATAAATGTTTTAGTGGAACTAAATGTTGCCCCTCTGCCTTGGCCTTCAGGTTCCTACATGGAACATTCATGACGTTAACATGTTCACTTGTTCTTCTAGTCACTGTCCTTCAGCTAGATGTGTTTCGACCGAATATGCAGTTTATAAACTTGCAGATATTTTTCATATTACTGTTGTTTGTGTCCGTGCTGACTCTGTAATTGGTCATTGGCTCTTGAGCTTACCATGTAAATAAATAAAGAACTAAATTACTATTACTATCCAATTCAAGGATCAGGCAAATAACCTGTTCCGACTTCTCTGATTCAAGTAGATTCTAAAGGGTTCTGATGATGGTGTATAAAACTCAGGATTTCTGGAAATATCAGAAACCGGCTCTGTTTCAAGTTTAAAGTGAGGGTGTGAGAAGCACCTGCTTTGTTGGGTCCACTAGCAGGACCTATCCTCAATTACTGACAACCCATATCAGTATAACTACTGTATTTCTACTTATGAATATGAGATCAGCGGTTGTCAAACAGATAAAAGGAAAATTTTGAATCAAAATTATGGCAATGAATGTACAGATAGAAAAGAGAGTGGAAAATAAATGCAGAAAACCAAGCCAACAAGCCAGATCGATGGACACCAATGCATAGAATTCAGTTGAAGATTCTTATGTTGTAAAAATATGTTTACCAACTGCTAGCACCATCTGTGGGACAAAGGTTGAAGATCAGAACTAATATAGTTCAGAGATCCATGAAAAAACTGTTAGGTCATACTGACCCTCTCTGCGAGTTGCTACCCTGATTGTTGATAAGGGAGATTCATATGGAAGAAATATTTGTACTGGGTTGGCTGACTTGATTCATTAATCTTGTCATATGGACCAATTCCATCTAGTTCATGTACGAGGGTTGGAACTTTAATAGTGGCAACTATTTATTTACAACTGATACAAAATAGATGCATATTTCAAAGTATTAATGTCCTTCAGTGTAGTCACCAGTATTGTGTACAACCCGTTGCCAGTGATGTGGAAGTCATACGATACCTTTAGCAGTGCCCGTTGTGTTGATAGTTTGAATGGAGGAGACTACTGCCTGAAGAATCTCTGGAACAGTTCTGAAGCGAATGCCATGAAGTGGTTCCTTCATCTTAGGAATCAAGTCGAAGTCACACGGGCTTAAGTCCGGGGAGTATGGTGGATGGTACAGTACTTCCCAGCCCCATCAATCGAACAAATCAGCCACAGCTTGCGCTACATGCGGCCAAGCATTGTCCTGCAAAATGATGGGTGGGTTCTGCAGAAAGTGTCGCCGCTTCTTTCTCAAAGCTGGTCGCAGGTTGTGTTCCAAAAATGAACAGTAATACCTCATCTGCTGTCAGGGATCACTCTCCAGTAACTCAGAAAGAGCATACACTTCTTCTTCACTGACACTAGGATGACCTGTCCAACACATGTCTGCCACATTTTGGCATCCCTTGTTAAATGGTTTCACCCACCTTGCCGCTGTTCTGTAAGGCAATGCAGATTCCCCGCGAGCCTCTTGAAGACCTTGATGACACTTGTCGTGCTGCACAGCCTCTGGCACTTTCAATCTTTATCCAACTCCGTTGTTCCTGTTTCGAACACATCGTGACAACACTGCATTAGACCACCAGCTAACACGAGGCTCTGTTCTTCTCATCACTGTGCATGTGCGTGATGTGGGAAGGGAGAGTCAATTTGCTCTGATGGAAGGTAGGTATGTAACTAACGTGTGGTATAAGTGACATTATTTGGTTACATTGCATGACGTCTCTACAGCAGTGTTGCCACTATTAAAGTTCCAACCCTCGTATACGCTCTTATTTTCAGTTTCCAAAATCCTAGCTTCATCCGATCTTACCTTATTCTTAGGCATGTTAGGCTAATTTTGATTCTCCCAGAAGACCCTCTTTGAGGTTGTGCCTATGCCACGCATCTAGCCATCTGCCGCTTTCATTTGAGTAGCTTCTGCCACATTCACAGGGAATGCTATATACACCTTGTGCCATCTGCTGCGGATCTCGTTCCAGTCTGGTTCTCATGGGTAGACTCATAATATTGTGTTAATTTTGAAGATGGTCCTATGGTATAATGTTTCCCAATATGTTTGAGAGTCAAGAAGGTTTCCCTCTTTATCCAGATCACTACTGCTACTCTTGGAATTAATAACTGTGTCAGTGAAACCTTGGGGATAACCACTGAGCCGAAGATCACATCTCAGGTTATCAGTTTCATTAATCAGATATTTTCATCCTTGGCATACAATGGAAGCTCTGTTATGTGGACTCTGGATAATTCCTCTTTTGGCATGCAGAAGATGGTTAGATTTGAAACTGGTGGGCCAGTGCTGTCACTTTTCTAATGACCAAAACATTATTTTTATCATTTATCATTTTTGTAAATGGGAGATAACAGAAAAATTTGCTATATGTATATATTTATACTGACATAGGTTGTCCAGTAATTGAAGTTTACTCTTTCTAATGTACCGAACAGAGAAGGTGTCTCACACCTCCTTACCTGAGGACAGAAACAGATGCAGTTTCCAGAGTGCTATGCTCTTTAGAATACAGGATGATGGACAAACAGAAAAAACAGCAATCATGAGTTCTGTAACCACTTCAGTTAAGCATATAAATGAATTTTTATTTCTTCTCACACTTTTACAAATTTTGACAAACTTTATACAACTTATTTGATTTGTCTCATTCTGGTCCGTCACACTATCAATTACAAAGTAGATAACTTTCAGTCCAGTATGACACACAGGTTTACAACACTTCAGTCCCTATTCGCCTTACATGTTTCGATTCAAAAGAATCAACTTCAGAGGCGCACCACTACGAGCAGGAAACACTGTCACATAAGATGTTTCCTGCTCATAGTGAAAGCTTTTGAATTGAAACATGTAAGGCGAATAGGGACTGAAGTGTTGTAAACCTGTGTGTCATACTGGACTGAAAGTTATCTACTTTATACAACTTACAACATTTCCATTGCCTGTACAAGGTTATTATCATATGTAAATTTCGTTTACTTTCATTCACTTTAAGATCCACATTTAAAAAAAAAATTGGCATACTGTGATTTACTCGGCATAACTTATTGTTTCTCTAACGGAAAAATATCTTGAATAAAACTTCCAGGTATATAAAGAGTGCTGTCTTCTGGGATGCCTTGCCATGTAGTCTAGCAGAAGTGGGCAATGTACTGCCTATATTCTCAGAGTCCAAGAGTAAGCCTTGCAAGCAAACAATAAGGAGAGTATTCTTTGACCATGAAGGAGCATGTCATAGCTCAGGCGGTTAGAAACCAACTTCCCACCATGGGGGCCCTGGTTTGATCCAAAGGTCAGGTCATGTGGACAAAATGGCACTGGAGCAGTTTTCCTCCTAGTACTTTAGTTTCCACTACCAATTCAAATTCCTCCAACTTCTCCATTTTCATTAATTGTAATATCATTGAAGCTATATACTCTCAATACTGATGTCATTAAATAACAAACTTAAAAGAAAAACTTAAACTTCCTCTGAAACATTTGTAAATTCTACCAGACAACATGGCATCAGATCCCAGGAGATACTCCTCTTCATAGTCATTCAAACTGTGCACATGTTAAGGTAAAAGAATACTTGTTATTCCAAGCATTGTCATGCAAAGCGTTGGCCAAGCTCCTGAGATCGCCCAGCCAGATACTGGAAGTGTACTCAGTTTACAAAGCATGACCTGTTTTCACATATACCTAGACAGCAGACAGTTCCATGAGTAATCAAAGCTCATGCTTTTGGACCTCCCTCCAAAGTAAACGACATTCACATCTTTGAACCACCCAGGTGTTCAACTTACAGGTTCTTAGGTAAAGTAGGAAGCTTGACCTTCAAAACTTTTCCATTTTTATGGATGGAACAGTTTGAACATGAAGCTCCTTGCTTCACCTAATGCCGTGTACCAACTAATGAGGTCTTCAGTTGGAGGTCTCTGTCCGTATTTGCATCAGGCATGTTCAACATCTGGCATGTGATGGAAAAGTGTGCACCAGTTGCCAAGAAGGAAGTGTTCTATGTGTGGCCATTTGGATTGGGTGCTTGGCTGTCAGGAGTTGTCTTCATCGACCGCCTCAACTCCAGCAAGGCACATGATCAGCTTAACCATGCCTCAAAACTCATGAAGACTGACAAGGTATGTCTGTTCTTAGTCAGTCAGTATGCATCAGGTTTGTCCAAAAATTGAAAATACTTAGATATTAATGAGTGACCAAAGTAGTGCTGCCAGCCTTACAGGATTACTTGTAAAAAAGAGACCCAAAGCCTATTCTTACAATTTGCCTCTGGTTACGAATCCAAAATTGTGCTTTCAACTTCTTTTTAAGCAAATATTTAAAATCAATATAAGGTCAGACTTTTGGTTTTGTTTTTACAAAGAAACTAAATAAGCTAAAATATTAACAAAGTGGACAGCATGACAGTAAAATTATAGTTACTTGTGTCAGCCATTAATAAATAGGGTCCAAGTAGATTGCAGAGGAAATATTTTTGGGCTGAAGATATATGAAGAGATACAAGAATGGAATAAATTATGCAACAAGGCATTTTATATTGTACTCCTTTGCTGGCATTGTTAAGTCAGTTGATTGCAGGTAATTTAGATAACAGGGCATGTTGCACAGATGGAAAAGAACCTAAAACGTGTGCCAGATTCCTGTGTGAAAGTTTTCCCTGAAAGAGGCAGAAAGAAAAATAAGGCTGGACTACCTGCAGCAGCAAATGTGGGAATGGCAGTGCTCATGTATGTATTCCTTCGTTCTCTCCTCTTAGAACATCACTATATGAGATCCTGTGGGATACCACTTATTGACACATTCAGAAATATTGAAGTAATTTGTAACCTATTGCAAAATACAGCACTTAGTAAGGATGTATATGTACAATATATCAATAGCTGAAATGGTCATAATGAGAAAAAATTTTCTGAATTTTACTGCTGCAACTGATGAGGCTGAAGTGAACAGCACATGTGCTGGATCACATCTGACATGACACCCCTACAACAGCATTTTGAGTAATTAATTTTCAGGCACCAAAATATGTTTTTGCACATCAGCCACAAGCTCTTGGTCATACTTTTTAACTTCTGGATGTTTAAAACTCTGGAAAAGAGACTGCTGGACATGAAGAAATAAGCTTTAAATGTTTATTGTGAGAACAATTTCCAAGGAAGTGAAGTGGACTGAATTGGCTCCGGAGTCTGATGTTAGGCAGCAGGTGGCCATATAGCATGGGTTCTGTAATAAGCAATAACTTGGTAGAAGAGTACTTAACAGAATGTTCAGGTTTCCCCTGCATCATAGACAGTCCAGTTGTTATCAACATCAAGGTATACATGCTGCCCACATCTCACTCTTTGTTGCCACAGTTGGTAATGGGCTATAACTGATGGTGTGAATGTATGATTCTTCAATACAGGAAACCCCTTAATATGAAGTTAAATTAAAGTAGAGCCATTTCTTGATTTACACCCATTTGATTTGTGTGATTTTGGTTTAATGTGATTGAAGAATCTAAACTGGGTCATTTTAGTTTTCACTCTAACATGATTTCATGATCAGTAACAGGCAACATGGCCAGTGACAGTGTGACATTGAAGACAGTGGAAATGGTGCATAGTGATGGTATAAAATCTGAAATAAAATATTGCTGAAAATAAAATAACTCTCTAAACAAAATGTTTTACATGATCATTTTCCTTCATTTTTCACGATTTATGCATTGTTAATGTACATGATTTTCTGGGACATGTCTACTACATAAATCAGGGAATGGCTGTATTCAGCAAAGGTACTGGTCACACCTCAGACAATAAAGTGACTTGATGCAGCATAGATGAACTCAGTTCAATTTATAGCAATGGTAAGGATTTTTCTCGTTGCTGTTGTGTTCACACAAGCACTGAACATCCCAGTCACCAAATGTCCGGTGTCTGGGACTCTTTCAACAAAAATAAAATGGTCTGAGTTTGAAGCAGACTACTCACTGGTCTATAGTGGCAAGGTGAAGAATGTGATGAGCTTCACTTCCAGTCCCTGTTTTATATGCTTAAGTAATTTTTAGAAACAGAGACCTCAGCCTTTACCTTTATAGAGTGTAAGTTTGTGTTAAATCTAATATTCGCAATTTTAATATACTTTGCTGAAAGAAATAGTGGCAGTGAGTAAATAAACAACACACAGAGTTCATATGGAGAGGTTAAATCTCAAGAAATTAGAAGTAGATGGTAAAGATAAGTATCATGTTGAAATCATAAATAGGTTCGCGGCTTTGGAAAACTTAAGACACTGAGGTGGATATTAATATAGCTTGGGAAACTATTAGTGAGCATATCAGAATTCCAGCCAAAGAGAATCTAGGTTTTTATGAATTGAAGAAGCAGGAGCCATGGTTCAATGAAGGATGCTCAGAATTATTAGACCAAAGGAAAGAAGCCAAACTGCACTTGTTGCAGGATCCAAGCGAAACAAATGGGGATATTATGAATATGTCGTGAAACCAGCAGGAATTTCAGGAATAAAAAGAGGGGATATCTGAAAGACAGAATTGATGAGCTTGCAGTGAAAAGACAGAACAAGAACAACACAGACCCGTATAGAGGAATGAATGACTTTAAGAAGGGTTACCAACCTAGAAGTAACTTAATGAAGAATGAGAACAGTGATCTGCTTGCAGATTCCCATGACATTTTGAATATGTGGAAGAAGCACTTCTCTCGGTTATGGAATCTACATAGTGTCAGTGATGTTTGGCAGATAGAAATACATACAGCTGAGCCATTAGTACATGATCCTAGCCCTTTTCACATTTAAGGTCCAGGAAACCCAGCTGGGACTGAAATTAAATGGGACACACAGGCTGCTGGTCTATGCTGATGATCAGGGCCCAGATTTTGATGAAATTTCATCTTTTTTCCTTGTATCCTATTCGATGCCTGTAAATATATAAAAAATCCCAGAGATGAGCTCCTGGTTACAGAAATGCAACTTTTATAGGTAATTTTTTTGTCATTTTTCGTCATTTTTAAGTTTTTAGGTCAGTGATTGAAATTAGCTCTTTCTAAGGGACCCAACTGAGTAAGTGTCTTCCTTTCTCGCCTGAAGAGTTTTTCTCAAATTCTGACAGGAGAGCCCTTCAGCACTTTCAGTATTGAATAAGAACTTATTGCTAGTGATTTGGTACACTTCAAGTATGCTCCCACTGTGTCTGCAGATGTGGAAAGGAGTTTCTCCAAGCACAAGAATGTGCTGTCGGACAGTAGGCGCTCGCTCACCTTCGAGAATCTCCACAGGTTAACTGTCATCTATTGCAACTCTGAATGAGGTGGCACTTAAATATTGGAATATATACCGTATATGTACATCTGATAAGCGTTCCAACACTGTAGAAAAAATCGTATTAAAACATTTAGCTTCAAATTCAATCATATATTGCTTAATTTTCAACATGAAAACGAGGAAGAACTTAAAAGAGTAATGATGAGTTCACAGTGTTAATAAAGATTAAAAATACATTTTAAAACAATTAGTAGATTTTCCATGACATTATACATTTTAGGTTGTTTTTTAACTTTTAGGTATTTTTCTGGATTTTCGGTCATTTTATAGGTAACTTTTTTGGATTTCTCGGTTATTTTTTAAATATTTTAGATCATCGAAATCTGGGCCCTGCTGATGGTACAATCTACTGGGTGAAAACGGATACCTTAAAGGAAAAACACAGAAACCTTACTTGAGGCTAGTAAGGAGTTTAGATCATCGAAATCTGGGCCCTGCTGATGGTACAATCTACTGGGTGAAAACGGATACCTTAAAGGAAAAACACAGAAACCTTACTTGAGGCTAGTAAGGAGTTTGGTGTGGAAGTAAACACAGAGAGAATTATTTTGAATTGTTTTTATTAACTTTGTAACAGAGAGAATTAAGTATATTTTGCTGTCTTGTCACCAGAATGCAGGGCACAATCATAACATAAAAGATAGCTAACAGATGTTTTGAAAATGTGGCACAGTTCAGATATTTTGGAACAACTATAACAAATCAAAACCTAATTCAGAAGGAAATTAAGAGGAGGTTGAACTCGGGTAATGCTTGCTACAATTCAGTCCAGAAGCTTTTGTCTTCTGGTCTGCTGTCCAAAAACATAAAAATTAGAATATACCAAAATATAATTTTGCCTGTGGTTCCATATTGGTGTGAAACTTGATCTCTGACATTAATGGAGGAATATAGACTGAGGGTGTTTGAGAACAGGGTGTTGAGGAGAATATTTGAACGAAAGAGAGATGAAGTGAGGGAAGATTTGAGAAAACTGCGTAATGAGGAGCAGGGCATGTAGCAGGAATGGAGAAGAAGAGGAATGCATATATGGTATTAGTGGGAAGACCAGAAGGAAGGATACCACTGGGATGTCCAAGACATAAGTGGGTGGACAATATTAAAATGGATCCTTGAGATAGGATGAGATGGTGTGGATTGGATTGATCTAGCCTGGACAGGGACCAGTGGAGGTAGTGAACCTTTGGGTGCCATAAAATGCTTAGAAGTTCTTGAGTAGCTTCTCAAGAAGGCCTCAGCTCCATGAATAAGAGAAAGAAATGTTATAATTAGTTTGATCTTTGTGAGATTTCATGCTTTCACAGCAGAGTACTGCCATGTGGGATCTGAGGCCATGTAGTCTCGTAGATGTTTGTCATTACTTTTGAGGAAAATACTGCCCCAGCCGCACCATAGCTCAAGCAGTTAGTCTCTGGTTTCCCACCGCAGCTGCCCAGGTTCAATCCCAGTCTGGTCAAGTGGAATTTGTGGTGGACAAAGTGGCGCTGGGGAAGAGTCTCTCCAAGTACTTCGGTTTCTCCTGCAAATCTTCATTCCACCATATTCTCCATCACCATAATCACCTGGGCAGGCACAATAGGCCAATCATTAGCCACCGTGCCGAGTGGACCCAGCTGGACTTCACCCCCCACTAAGCGAATTAAAAAAAAACATACTGCTCCAGCCTTCAGGACAGAAGCTGGAGACAGCATTGTTCCGTCGTGGCGCAGGGGGGCGTGGAGTTAGCCCGCCTCTGCCACCACTGTTATGCCGTAAGCACGGGGGGGCGCGGAGGTATCCCTCCTTGCTACCCCAGCTTACTCTGTAAGGAGTCAACACCATACTCCTAGCTCACCCTCAGCTAGGATTCTCCTGTTTTGGGGTGTCCTTCTCTCATAAAGCTGCCACCATCTGTCTTCTCTATTGTGGGAACTACCCCCTGGCATATAGTCATAGCCCCTTCTTGACAACTCCTCATATAGTCTTACAGGTAGTAAAGTATTACATTATTATTATATTTTAAGGGGCGTTGGTGTCGAGGCTACTAAACGCTGCCTGCTTGGCAGGAGCCTCTCCCTGTCCATTCCTAGTACCTCCCCTTCAACATTCAGCTGCTGTTGCCTCTCATTTTGGGTAGAATCTGCTGGGTGGGTCGAGGAAAGGTGATTATGAAGGGGCGAATCACAATTCCCTGCGTCCATCCTACTCTATCTACTCTGTCTATTTACACTCTTATATATACATGATTTACAATATTTACATTATTAACAAGGCCGACTTTCAGTCGGGTCTACATAGGCTTCACTTCACGCTACACTAGGAACCTCCCCCTTGGGGGTGTGAAACTGGAGTCTCTCTCTCTCTCTCTCTCTCTTCGACTATAGGCACTTATTAATCGTTCCATGGGATCCTGTTTCCCTACTGTTCATTAGATACGATTACACTATCCTTCGTAAAGTTCACTCTTAACATAATCTACCCTTAGTTATACATAATGAAACCCACATACTATATTTATCCTACACGCTAACCATAACCTTGTCACATACACTATAAAACCCTTATTGCCCGACTAACATCCTAGGCAATTACATGATTCTAGTATCCTCCCCTAAGGGCTCGCCAGGCACACTGGAGTTTGCACATTCAAATCACTCAACAACACTGTGATCAACAATACTATTAAACAACATGGCTGATATGAGTAAAGAAACTTACTTGTAGTACAAGATGCAGGCCCACTGCCTCCGCTCGTAAGGCCCATGTTGAAGAGAGCCTTCGGCTGACAACTCAATATTCTGTGTTAGATCAGAATCCCAAGTCTCTCGAAATTCCGTAATTTATAGTTTCAATTTGTTAATTCAGCTGTTGACGACAGAGGGTAGTTAACTCCTCCCTTGTGTTCTAAATTCCTAAAGTTATGTTCTAATTGGTTATTATCGGTGGTTGTGGGAGGGCCTATGGCGTCTCATCGCTGCGTAATTAATAACATCATTACCTTCAGTGGCCGAGTGAGGCAAGCTTCTTGCTAGGGCGATTACGCATGAATGCTGATCCTCAACATTCTTACCCTAGTTGCCTGTCCAGGTGTTGTCATCTTTGCTCTTTCACTGCAAAACACTTTTCGCAAGTCTCCAGACACTTAGGTAATGACTTAAATTCCCAATCCCAAATTTGAGACACTACAAGCATGTTCCTCTGAAATGCCCTTAAATATTTAGCAGACTGAATGCAATCACATTGCTGAAGATAATATTCAATTTGATTTTCTAATCTGAGACCTTCTCATCTACTACCAGACAAAATTGTGGTTGTTTCCTGAGGGCACGAGGAATTCTTCACGAACATCTCTTTTGCCATTTAAGAAGGGAGCATTTCGAGTTGCTATTACCTGCCAAGTGCCAATTCTTCCAGTGGTCTATTCACCCTACTACTTCATCAATGACAAGAAGAAAATCTTTGGCCCAGGTATGATTAATGTGAAGGAAGTGTATCAATGCTATATAGCATATGTAGTTGATAAAACATTAGAAAGGCCAATACACACATGAACTGAAGGTACATTCCAAGATCAAAATTATTCTAGCCTTTTGAGATTTGAGGTTCTTATAGCAATGGTCATGAAGTCATCATGTGTGATACCATGTAGAATGTGTTCCAAGCTGAAGATGGAGGCAGCGTGTCCTTTGAATCGCTGGTACCCGCCTACCAAAATATACTGTGTCATAACTTTGAAGACTGTAATCTCAGTATCCCCGAAGTGTGTTCTCATGTATATATCTCATGTAGAAATTAATCAAACAAAGAAAATATGGCACATTGAAATACATATTATTCATCTAGTGTCACTTCTTCTGCTGCCACTGCTGTTTGTGGTAGTGTGCTGTTATTTGCATAAATTTAAACATGTACTCTGAGGCAGAATGAATAAGTAGCTCTATACATAATGCCTGTAATGGAAGTAGGGGTTGGAGCCTAGTGCTGTCCAGAGGAAGGGATCTCACAGTTACTCCTGCTGTGAGATTCACATAATTAGCCATGCTGTGGCAGAGCATTCATGGTAATTGGTGTCAGTCTGGCTATCACTTAACATGTTATTTTTGTGGTTCAGTAGCATTGTTAACTAGTTCCTTCATGCTTACAATAACTGATTGTGGGCACTGTCAAGGTTACAAGAGATAAGATTTAGTATAGTGTTATATTTTAGCGTCCTGTTGCACTGATTTATGTCCATGATTTATTCCAGCCGTCTTACAGTGCATACACTCAACCACTTCACTCTTCACTCCCGCACTACATGCTTCGGCACAAAGGTGCCATCTTCAGGTGCTTTTTGATTTACGTTAAACTACTTCACTGCATGCCTTGCCGTCTTCATACTAAAATGAAGAATGAAGACGGCAAGGCATGCAGTGAAGTAGTTTAACGTAAATCAAAAAGCACCTGAAGATGGCACGTTTGTGCCAAAGCATGTAGTGCGGGAGTGAAGAGTGAAGTGGTTGAGTGTATGCACTGTAAGACGGCTGGAATAAATCATGGACAAGATTTAGTATAGGTTTGCGGGGAGGAGGAAGGCATGCAAGACATTCCAAATTCTCACCTCAACCAAACAAGGAATGTTAACACAATGGTTGCTTGCATGCTTGCAAGTAAAAGGCATAATAAAAAAGTTAAACTGAGAATCACTAACCATTTTCTTGTTCTATATTTTCTTCCTCTTTTATTCCTTAACTTCATCACACCTTAGCTCATATCTGCTTAGTTGTTTTGTACAATGTACGTGTATATACTCAATTGCCAATTTTTTGCCCTCACTGTGGGTCAGAATTTGTCTAACACTTCCAAAAAAGTCGCACTTCACCACTGGGTCTATGGCTTCTTCCTACCAGATAGCACTGAGCCCCAGTACCAACTGAAAAACCTGTATTGTGGCTGCATCCTTCCTCCACGCCATGGCACAGTGGTTCATGGCTAACGTGAATCATGATAATACTAGTTGATGTAGACTGTGTACTCAGTAGAAATATTATACTGTAGCGGCATATTGTGTGTAATATAAGGTTTATTATTATTCAGCTGACACAGTCCTGGTATAGACATGTCGTATGTTTGCAATCACTACACGTTTCCACCTATCATCACCAACATCAGGTCCATGCAACCTTTACAATCACCTTTATTTCTGTCTGCTATGCCTGTCTATGCTGGCCAGTGTTTACACATTGGGACAGGGTTGTACAAGTATTTTTTATGTAATGCCCTCATGT
Source organism: Cryptotermes secundus (assembly GCF_002891405.2). NCBI lineage: Eukaryota > Metazoa > Arthropoda > Insecta > Blattodea > Kalotermitidae > Cryptotermes > Cryptotermes secundus. The sequence goes on along the minus strand of NW_019727405.1, from coordinate 993,309 downwards.
TAAGAAATGTATTAAATATTAACATCTAAATTCCTTACAAATATATACATTTTCTAATTGGAATTAAAATTAAGTTAGGAGTTAGAAGGTGTATATACTATATTGTCATGTATCTGGGATTGCATGACTATTAATACAGGTTATGGATTGATGACAGAATTTATTGGATCTTTATACAACTGGTTAGAGCAGTTCACAAATCACTATCTGACACACAGTCATTTTCTTCGACTGGACACACTCAACTTCTGACCACACTTCATTACTCCACTACTCCGTTGTACTCCTTTGTACTCCTTCAATTCTGATATACCAAGTCAAAGTGAAAGTCACATTGCAACTGATAGTCGGTCAGTCAGTCTTGGTGTCGAGCCAAACCTGGGGCACATGACCAGATATGTGTATTTATTACTGTTCAACAGTTACATTCTTGTTATTGTGGGGCACCCTCTCTGCCGAGAGGATGGGTTTGTCTTGTCGGAGTCATTGTCTGCGGTAGTAAGTAATTTGTCACAATGTAAAGGATATTTACGTTTTACATGTTAAACATGTTAATAAATGTATATCAAATATATACAGGGCCTTTGTGAGTCCAGACTCAGTACAGTAGATTATGCCATATTTCTAGTAGCTTCTGCTATAACGGCAGATGAGTCTGTCATTAGCATATGCTGCTCCCACTCTGTTCTGTACTACTTATATAGCCTGGGGGCGGATCAATAGAAAACACGTTCATTTCCTAGCAATTGACGTCTACAGTTGTCCAGAACTTGCGTATGCCTGTCTGTTACCTAGCAATGGATGTCTTTCTATTGTTGAGAGCTTGTGTCAACGGAAACGTGTTTGCTGACTCATTCCATCACAATGGATCTACATGTTATAATATACATTAAAATGTTTGACTTTTTATGTATATATTATGGCATATTTGCTCAAGGCAAGAACAGTGCAGCCTGAGAAAACCATTGCTAGGTAACAGCTCTGTAATGCAATAATGGAGTAACTGTTGGAAGCGGCGCGTGCTGAGGCTATGTAACGATGACCAGCTGGCATTACGAGACTGTAATGAGACAGTGGAGATAGAAGAGTACGAGGTTGGTGTTAAATGGCCGCAACCCTGCGAGGACGTGAGCCCAGGAGCCGAGGAACATCCACCGTTGGAAGATGTTACTGATCAGAGCAGTGAAGATCGTGACTGGGAACACTAGTCATTGTATGACAGTGATTTGTGAAGTGTAGTGACAAGTTCTATGAGATTTACCTGAATATCTGGAAGTTTCTACCGGAGTGGCCGCAGTAGGGACAATTGAAGCACTGAAGGACCAGGCTGTGGACCGGAGTCTGGTTGTAAGGCGCAGCGGATGGTTGGCCTGCCGAGACAATCCTCGGCAGACCAACCGTCCGCTGCGCCTTACAACCAGGCATACGACCATCCAAGTGACTAGACTGCTGTGGTAGCAAATACTGCTAGAAATAGGGCATAATCTGCTGTACTGAGCCTGGACTGACCGAGGCCTTGTACATATATTGTACATAGAAGTAGGAAGTAAGATTAAATTTGTAAATATACGTATGTAAATACTGACAATGGACTTACTAATACAGGCTATGACTAACAAATGACAGACCTGACCTCTCGTCAGAGAGGGCGCCCAAAATGGACAGTAAAGTAACTTTCATATAAGAAGAAACATCTGGTCATGAGCCCCAGTTAGCTAAATTCTGCAAGACAAAATTTCACATTAAATAAAAATATAGAAAAAAATAGTCAATACAAATATATAAGCTGAAAATAATGAAAAAATTAATTATCAGTAGGCATCAAAATGGGACAAAAACATTGTTACTGTTGTTAATGTTTTTCTGAAACTCTTATGATCATAATTATTGTAATTGTTGTGATTGTCATTATTATTGTTGATGTTTTAGGGAAAATGATCATTCAGGCTCTCCCAGAAATCCCTACCAAAGGCCTAACCTTGGATGACTTGGATTCACTGGTGGAGAGAACAAGAAATGTGATGTCTGAAACATACCAGTCACTGCTCAGAGAAGTGATGGCGCAAGCACCGCCCAGCTAACCTGTCATTAAACCCTGACACTGCACTAGTTTTTTTGTGTGAATGGGCTGTATGGTGCAATAACAAATTAAAATCACGGTAAAATGAAGTTCAATAATTGCCATAAAAACAATGATATATGTTCCATGTCAAAACTGATGTCTTACACAATGTAGTAGACCTATTTTAGTGCAATGTGTGGATATTTAGTTAGTGTTTACCTGTTGAGTTCTGAGAGAGTATCACGTTTAATTTCTTTTCATATACTGCATCCTATTTGTATAATCTGACAGATTTATTTATATAGTCATCACACAAAATGACTGGTAATAATATTTATATTCTGTTGGTGCTTTCTATTTCCACCGTGTTTACCATCAGGTGGATAGTCACTACATAAGTTGATTTCGCGGTAGGTTAATTGATGTTATGTAGAGCTGGATCCATCGCTAAATTTATACAGTAATGTAGAGTACAGCTGTACCTTGAATTATGACTTCGTAAATTACGAAATTTCTGGACTCATGGTCACATTAGATTGACTCCCATTAGACTTGAAGGCAGACGGGCCTACTTAATGCAAGTTTACCAGGTGGAGCAGCTGTAACTGGATGCAGTGTAAAACTGTAAACTACGTGGTGCGTTCCATATATAATGCCTCCTATTTTTTGTGTTAATATGTAACGTCTGAGCTGGATGTTGGTGGTGTTGTAGTAAAGGTTGAACCTTCCCGCCAATGTACTGTTAATCTGGTTGTCGTGCGACAGATAGAGACAGCAGAGCAATCTACCTAAATGGCGTCTGACATAGAAGTGCGTATGAAAGAGAAATATGTTGTTGAATTTCTTACTGCCGAACAAATTGTATCCACTGACATCCATCGACACTTGCTAAAGGTGTACGGAGACAATACAGTGGATGTCAGCACAGTGATTCAGTGGGTAGTGCATTTCAACAGTGGCGAAAGTGAAGTGCACGACAAGCCACGCCATGGGCGTCCCTGCTCAGCTGCCACTCCTCACAATGAACAGCACCTCATCTGAACATATCAGCAGATAACGACCTGGGACTGTCAATTCTGAACGCTACAAGACGACGCTGACTAAGCTGAAAGCCCGTATTTCCCGAGTCAGGCCAGAGAAGCAGACAACCTTTCGCTTGCAACACGATAACGCTAGACTCCATACCAGTTTGGCGACCACTGCGCATATTGTAAAGTTTGGCTGGACTGTCCTACCACATCCCCCTTATAGCCCCGATTTAGCACCTTCAGACTTCCATCTCTTTGGGCCTATGAAAGACGGACTACGTGGGCAACATTTTCCAGACAACGATGCTGTCATTGCAGCTGTAAGAAAGTGGCTAGCCTCTGCTGGCACAGACTTTTACGGGCGCGGCATACAGGCTCTCGTTCATCGATGGCAAAAGTGCATAACGAATGGTGGTGATTATCAGGAAAAATAGCTGTAAGTAGCTGAAATCTTGCTCTATTTAACTGCGTTATTATGATTTCTGTATCTGTTGTAGTTTTCTTTTAAAAAAATAGGAGGCATTATATACAGAACGCCCTTAGTAGTAGGTATGTTAAAAACCCACTCTCCAATTCTCCCCATTAGCCTATGCAATACCTCTTCAGTAGATCTCTATTTTGATATTCAATTTGCCTGCATCCATAGTGCTGTCATTAATTAGTCCATGTTCTGTGTCCAGACCCGATGGAACATTTTGAAAGCTTATAACACAAAGCAAGATTCAACATCAGATACCTGCATTGTAGGGAGAAAGTAATGAGAAATCAAAGCAATCAGAACTTCTGTGACCTACAAGGTTTGGGGTTAAATGTCACACATATTTATGTTAAAAAGACTTCTGTTTTTTATTTCTAACTACACATTACATGTTTCAACTATAAACTATCATCAGATGATGCACACAAATCATTTAAAAATGTCATTACTTTAACAGCAAATTTATTAAAACATAAAAAATATAGAAATGTGGAGAGAATAAAACATCAGGTTGGATCCAACCTAAGTTTTTACATGGACATTATAAGAAATGAAACCCCCAGTTTTAACTTAAATATATTTGCTAGTTGTGCTGAACTTGAGGAATGTAATGTTTTGATATTGATATTACTTTCATTTCTGTTCACATGCAAATTGTAAACTTCAGTGGTCTTAGCTGGGAGGGCAACAGGTATATGGGTTCTGTTGCCTGTTGTTTGTAGTTTGAGCAAAACCCTGTCCCAAGTTACGCTCGATTTGCATATCCTGCTGTCGAGATTCGAACTATGAACCAATTTGATTCGGATTAGCCGATACCATGTGTGGTGACAGGGTTCAAAATCAGGTGCAGATGGTTTCAGTGACTGTCTTGGTGACAAGTACAGCAATTGGTTTCTCTGGCCATTGAAGGAAGGTTGGGAATAGTATTGATAGTGGTGAGGGTTAAGGGAATGTCAGCTGATTGGCAGTACAGGATTCTGCCAGATTGCATCCAGTTTTCAAGTCTTTGGATTTCGTGACAGTAATATTTTTACGGAGCAAATTTGTCAGCTTTGCATCAACCCCACCCCCCACCCTGGAGAACTAGGTCACTGTATTTATGTCTCCTAGTGACAGGGTGGCCCAGTTACTCTCCCAGACACCGGGTTCCCTTTTCGTCACCTTCTACAACTTGCAGGGCTAGGCTGGAGGTATTCTAATGTGCCTCCATACAAGGACCAAATATTAATCTCCCGCTCTGAATTTTGCTTGAAAAGTTGCATTTCTTCCTTAAAATTAGCTATCAGCAATTTTGTTTCGGCATGATTACTGTCAATAATTCTGGCTAGGTTTTTTAGCCCTCATGATTCGTGTGAGGTGAGGAATGAGCTATGGACTTTAACTAGCTGTTGTTGATTATCCTGAATTTCTTGTGATATCTGTTCCCTATTTTTCTGTAAAGGAGGCCTGCACTTGTTATAACAATGCTTGGAGATCTACATGAGGATGGAGGCAGTGTCCAGTTTAAATAAATAATAGGATTATGGATGCCCCAAAAGTCAATAATTGTCTTAATATACCATCATCACACACTTTTAAATGGTGGCCTTGATTTTATCACATACCTAATAATTTTAATGACTTTGTTCATTTTCTTTTTCACTGTAGCCTTCAATTATATGTACAAAGTGTACTAGCAAGACATTCAGCAACACAGTATTCCTAGAAGTTTCTTAGGCCACAAATGTTATGTGAAGGTGGAGAAAATTGTGGGAATCTTATGTGAACTTCATTACTAGTGTCTAAGCATTTTGGCTTCAAAGAAGATAAATTTGACCCCCTTCATTGTGTAAAGAAAGTGAACATTGAATTAGACATTTATATGCTGGAAATATGGGGGTCTTTAAGATAAAAGACCCATTTCACATGACTTGTTTTTCAATTAAGTGTTTTTTGCCATTTATATTTATAACTGTTAATGTGTATTGCATGGGAAGCTAGATGCAAATATTGCTAACCTAGTCTGTTACATAAGAATATATGAGGACTATTCAGATAGTAACCTTTGGTGTGCTGTTAACAAGACAAGTAATGAGAAAAAAATTATGTACTACAAAAAATACATATATATTTAATCTACTTCTCATCATAGACACTGCTGGAATTTAGCACTATTTGTATCAGGGAACAAGTTTTTATGCCTGTCAAAAAGTCTGCCACCTGTGAGTTCAGCCATGTTTTGGCACCTTCCTTCAGTTCCTCATTACTGTTGAAGTGCTGTGATCACAACCAGTTCTTCAAGCGATATGAGGGCTGCAAGAAGCGTCGCCAAACAACTCCCAGTCGAAATGCTCCAGCAATGCTCAAGTGCGAGCAGCTGTATGCAGGAACACTACACTGTAGGTCAGCATTCCACACCTACGCAGTATTTTTAGTGTTTCACGATACATTACACACCTGACCTCACAGATTGGAGACCTCTTTGACATGCATACTTGAACTTATTCCTCAGTATGAGAGGTGCCTCAGTTTTGGCGGTGACTAGATTGAGAAGTAGCGTGAATATGTATGTGGTTCTTTTATATAATAAAATTGTTTTTTCTCGTTGCTTGTTTCATTAACAGCTCACCGAGGCTACTTTCCTAATAGCCCTCATAAATGTATATTGTGTAAATAATTATACAAAAATATTAATTATTTTTTTAAATTTCACTGTTTTATTAATTATTTCTGAGATTTTTGATAGAAACCATGGCTGTCTGTGTGGAGTGTATTCATTAACTTTGACACTAGTACAAAAAACAGTTCAGAATTTCCTGTGGACAAGTGTTGCACAGTGCTTGTTCAGGATAAAATGTTGCAAACGTGTGCAATGAAGCGGATTTGCAACTTGTTGACTCACTGACTGACTGACTGACTGACTGACTGATTGATTCTTGGATTATTTAATAATCTTTTCTGAAGTACAGAGGTTACATAGTGTCAGATGGAACTGGAAGATAGTCATGAATGTCAGGTACGAAGATTCTGGAAGTTGTCTCTCTTTGCCTGTTTCAAGATACTGTCCTGACATTCACTTAGAGAGACCAAGGAAAATAGAAACAAATTTCACACTTGTCAGTGACCTAGCCAAAGTACAAACCACGTCTCTTCTGAATTTATATACAAAGTGTTACTGCTACACCTGCCAGCTTGAAGCTACAAACATGAGCAGACAAGATTTGAGCTTGTTTATTGTTTATGTCAACACAAATTTATGTTTGATTCTCTTAAAGGTCTGTGACAGTGGGTGATACATTACACCAATAACACAAATATGTTAGACAGTACCAGATCTAGGTATAAGCAGAAGAAGCCACAACTTAGAGCTTCAGCCATCTGAAGGGCCTCCAGTGAGAAGATAAATAATTAACAAGCTGAGGGAACATTCTCCTTTAAAACTTGGAAGATAACAAATGTCTCACTGCATGTTGTCCACATACATGCACACACACACACACACACACACACACACACATATATATATTTCTTCTTAAGTAGCCTCATTTTTATCACATCCTAGGGCCTCACAAAGTTGTAATCTAGCCCTGATGTTTGACACTATCAACTGTCAGAAGCATATTAGATACAAATGACATTTCAGAAATTGTCTTTATTCCCACTAAATTAAACTTCTACTTTGCTGGTTCTCCTGTTACTCTTTTCAGTAAACCTGTCCTATACAGATTCCCAGCATTCCATATTCCAAATCTCACTTCCATTTTCTGTTGCATAAGTGATCCCAAGAATCTGTTGAGGTTCAAGTTCAAGGCCGTATATAACATTTTGTAATACAGTGTATTTGAAAAGTGAGAGTTTGTCCAACCTGTGTGCCCTGTGTCCAACCCCCACACTTTACTGTAAAATTTTCACAGCTGTTCATTATATGTATATTTTTAGCTATCCTCCATATCTGGAAGCCATTTCCTCTACCCAGAACCTCGGTACATGCCATGCTGTTGTGGCAAAAGACCCAGATAACTTGGTCTTTTAAACAGATCTTATCCAAATAATATAAAAATTGGTACATTTATGAACATTTCCTGAACACACTAGAGGAAAAGTCTGGAGAATGATAAACACACACACAACTTTTTACATGTACGAAGTATAATGTTCGTCCTTAACACTTTTACAAATTGCATATACAAGGTGTGGCAATAAAGAAACCGGATTACTTTTATGACTCATTTCCGGCCACGTCATTGACGAAGAGGAGGGTAGGGCATTGACCCTTGGACTTCCCTCTACCGTCACACAAAGTTTCATTCACGTGCATCGGTTAGTCTGGCCGCGACCATTGTTAGAAGCGGATCGTGTTTCTGAGCTCCGTCGGAATAATGCTGAGTGCTAATGCAGAACAACGTGCTAACATCAAATTCCTCACAAAACTTGGAAAATCTGCCACTGAAACTTACAAT
>NW_019727405.1:963798-984715 GCF_002891405.2 Cryptotermes secundus | reverse complement strand
CCAAAAATCAAGTCTGCGCTGAAAGGGACCAGGTTCGAGTCCGTGGATGCAGTGAAAGCAAAAGCGACGCAACTCTTGAAGAGCATAACACAAGATGACCTGCAGCACTGCTTCCAACAGTGGAAAATTCGCATGGAGCGGTGTAGGGATCGGGGAGGGGACTACATTGAAGGGGATAACATTTCGACTGTCTGATTTTTTTTTAATAAAGGGTTAGAGCATGAATCCGGTTTCTTTATTGCCACACCTTGTAGTGTTGACATTCACTGTGCTGCATGTTTCAACTTTTAGTAAGTCATCAGGCAACATGAATTTACGAGTATAAGTAACTCAACCAAACTGCAATCATATGCTTAGCTTGGGGTGACCCAAAGTCAGTTAGCCTATTAGGAAAGTGTACACTAAAATACATTAGAAGTTTCTTAATTACTTATTGAATTTACAGACGTTCTTTAAAATGAGATTCTGCACGTTCACTGAACAACTCACTGCTGTGATACCACTCTACAAATTGACCAAAAGTTTTGAATCTAAACATTCCAGATACTATGAGAGACTGTTTAGGGTAACTGACTTTTGAGTCACTCTATATATTTATGAAGCATGCTGCAGATTTGTTATATTTACAAGTTATATTAAAATCAATGGGGGCACGTAGCGTAGTTGGTTGAGGCACTATGCTACAAGCCAGAAGGTTGCAGGATAGAATCCCAATGAGGTCATTGGATGTTTTTTTCGATTTACCTAAACCTTCCAGCCGCACTATGGCCCTGGGGTTGACTCAGCCTCTAACAGAAATGCGTATCAGGAATCTTCCTGGGGATAAAGGGCAGCCGGTGCATAGGGCTGATGACCTTACCACCATCTATGAGCCGATTGTCTAGAAAATGTGGGAACATCAACATCTCACAACCCTATGGGCCTCCATGGCCTGTTACAGAGATACCTTTACTTAGACTTGAAAGGATTCTGACGATGGTGTATAATGTACTTCTTTTGGCTTATTTTGGACTTCACCCATCGTCTGGTATGTAAAGACAAAAAGACAACCAAAAAAAACAACGACGTTTTGGAGACTGGATTTGTCTCCGTCTTCAGGTGGATAGGGAAGGATAAACCTACTCAGTTGGGCCCCTTAGAAAGAGCTAGTCTCAATCACTGGACAAACCCCGGTCTGTAGAAAAACAACCTATGAACATCCGACAACCGGTTCCATCAGTGGGAGGAAAGGATAAAATCACAGTAAAAACATGATAAAAATTTGTGCCAAAGCATGCACTTGTCAACAATCTAAAGAAACACACTTTTCGATCTTCGCGCGTGAGAACGAGACCAAAAAGGGATCCTCAACAGACGGCACAGTGCATCTATAGCATTCCCTGTCAATGTGGCAGAAGCTACATTGGTGAAACAGGCAGACCACTGGCTGTTCAAATCCGTGAACACAAGCACAATCTCAAGCAGGGTCTTCTAGAGAAATCCAGGTTGGCTCAGCATGCATATGAAGAAGGTCACAAGGTAAGCTGGGATGAAGCTAGGATCTTGGAGGCTGAAAGCAACAGCAGATACAGAAAATACAAAGAATCAGCTCATATGGCATGTTCATCCAATCCGATCAGCCAACCCAGTTTGGATATTTCTCCCATATGGATCCCCCTCATCAATGAAGAGGTTAACAAATCAAAAATGTAATTTTATGAACATTAGTGGTTCCACTACTCCTGCAAGTTTTGTTCCGGAGATTAGTCTGATTCCCGGAAGTCGCCATGTGGCACGATTCTTTATCCACGCAGATTAGGCATGCATTATCCAGTTTTTACTTTCGTTTTTAACTGAATTCCTGGTATATAACCTATACTTCTGTTTCTTTACTTTGTTGACAAGTGCATGCTTTGGCACAAATTTTCTATCATGTTTTTACTGTGATTTTATCCTTTCCTCCCACTGATGGAACCGGTTGTCGGTTCATAGGTTGTTGTCTACAGACCGGGGTTTGTCCAGTGATTGAGACTAGGTCTTTCTAACAGGCCCAACTGAGTAGGTTTATCCTTCCCTATCCACCTGAAGACGGAGACAAATCCAGTCTCCGAAACGTCGTTTTTTTTTTGTCTTTTTGTCTTTTACATACCAGACGATGGGTGAAGTCCAAAAGAAGTATACCTTTACTTACTTATTAAAATCAAAATTTTTAAATGATAGTGTATAATTATACACAAAATGTAAGGAATTATATAAAATATAAGAATTATATCTGTTCACACAAGTTCCTTATTCCTAACTCCTGAAATTCCAAGAGCCGATAAGTTTGACTCGGCATATTCACAGTAAAACTGCCACAGCCAAAGAACTCACATTGGTGTTACTTAGTACAGCATTTGTGTCAGTAGACTGCATCAGATGTGATGATAATACAGATGTTCAGAGGAAAGAAGAGGCTTTCAAGCAATCTACACATGGGATCATTTGAAGGTAATCCAAAATATTGTGGGTTTTTCGTTGCAACTGCATTTACAGCCAAGCAGACTCGACATTTATAGCAGGTAATTCTGTCTCAGGACTTGACAGTCAAAGAGTTAGTGGAAAAGTAATTTTTAATTCTTCAAACTTCTCACATTTTTATGTAATAATTCACATCACTAATTACGGTAAGTGTGTAAGTTGTATATGCTGTGAGTGTATGTGATGTTGTGTTACTGGTTTTAGTAACTGGAGATACACTACCTTCTCTTGGCTACTAAATGTAGGTACAGGTTCATTAGAACTGAAAGCATTTATTATACTGTGACATAATCAGCAACAAATAAACACACAACAATAGAGTAATCCTTTTAAGTGATGTTTTGTGTGTGGGGCATGCCAAGGTTATATAATGAGGACACCAACCGAGTTGAGTCATGAGTTTTACAATATATTGCCATCTACAATAAAACTTCTTATTGTCACCCTTTTCCTTCTTGCAACATGTTTCGGCTGTACACAGCCATCATCAGGTGTTTCTAATTCGCTAAAATTGTTGCACTGTATGGTATGTACAAATTCTCAGTCACATGTGAATGTGATATGTCTTAACTTAAAATAAATGGAACTTAATTAAAATTAATAAAAGCTAGTTCAAATTTAAATAAATTTTCAGTACTTTGATTAGGGTCATCGTCCATTCATCCAAATATTGTTTGAGGTCTCCTTGTTTGTATTTATTTGTGCAGTGGGATGGGTGTTTGTGTGTTGTTGTGTAGTTCTCATGTATATACCTGATAGCTTATGTTCATATGCATGGCACATGTAATATCAGTTTGTGAGAGTTTCCCTTATTATATATTGAGAATTGAAAATCTCTCTCTTTACGATGTATTTTGAGATCAGGAAAATAATGGATTCATGCAGTTCGTTTCTATAGTAAATTTTATGGATGGTTTTAGTTCATTAAATGCATTGAGTGTGTATTCTAATATCATGAGTATGTCATCACTCACGGAGCTGACATTTTCTTGAGAAGCCTCCAGTTGTGCAGCTACTCCAGAAGTTCCCAGCATTTTATGGAACCCAAAAGTTCATTACTGTGTTCACAAGAACCCTCCACTGGTCCCTATCCTGAGCCACATCAATCAATTCATCCCATCTCATCCTATCTAAGATCCATTTTAATATTGTCCACCCACCTACACCTTGGTCTTTCCAGTGGTCTCGTTCCTACTGGCTTTCCCACCAGTATCCTATATGCATTCCTCTTCTCCCCCGTTCGTGCTACATGCCCTGCCCACCTCATCCTCCTTGACTTCATCATTCTAATTATACTTGGAGAAGAGTACAAGTTATGAAGCTCCTCATTATGCATGTTTTCTCCAACCTCCTGTCACTTCATCCCTCTTCGGTCCAAATGTCCTCCTCAGCACCCTGCTCTCAAACACCCTCAGTCTATGTTCCTCCCTTAATGTCAGAGACCAAGTTTCACAACCATACAGAACCACAGGCAAAATTATAGCTTTGTATATTTTAATTTTTATGTTTTTGGACAGCAGACCAGAAGACAAAATGTTCTGGACTGAATGGTAGCAAGCATTATCCGAGTTCAGTCGCCTCTTAATTTCCACCTGAATCAGGTTTTGATTTGTTATCATCGTTCCAACATATCTGAACTGTGCCACATTTTCAAAACATCTGTTTCGTATCTTTATGCCATGATTTTGCCCAACATTTTGGTGATGAGATAGCAACATATACTTAGCTTTCTCTGTGTTTACTTCTAGACGAACATCCTTACTTGCGTCAATTAAAGTTTGTGGAAAGTTGACACTAACTTCGCCGACAAGCGGCGGTCGCTCGGTCGGTATAGTTCGCTTGTGGACTAAAACCACGGAGTTTGTTTTTTTTTCTTAATGGTAAAGTAAGTAAAGCTATCCCTGTAACAGGCCGTGAAGTCCAATAGGGTTGTGAGACGTTGAGGGTCCCATATTATCTAGACAATCGGCTCAAAGATGGCGGTAAAGTTGTCAGCCTTTGGCGCCGGCCGCGATTTACTCCCCAGGAAAATTATTTAATTAATTCCTGGTACTCATTTCTGTTAGAGGCTGGGTCGACCCCAGGGCCATAGTGCGGCTGGAAGGATTAGGTTAATTGAAAAAAAAAATCCAGTGACCTCATACTGCTTTTAGCATAGTGCCTCAACCAACTACGCTACCGCGACCATTGTGTATTACCTACAAACCAATAAACCAAACAACACAACACAGATTTAATTTGCGGCTGGACGGTCTATATACCGTTATATACTAATTTGCAGACCGACTGACGATACATACACGAGCGTACACTGCATATCAACTAGGCTATTACGGGCTCCTTGATTACGAGGAAGTACCAAAGAATTTTGTCCGTTAAACCGGGGATTTACTGTACTGATACTTCTGATTCCTCTTCGCCATATGCACAAGTAATCCGACTCATCAAGCACTTTAAAAGTAGACAGCATTTCGAATCTTTTACAGTAGAAATAAAAAGTAAGCAATTCTTCAGTCATATGACAGGAAATATATCACATTCGCTAGAAATAAATTTGAGGATCTTGTCGTTAATTTATGATTATGTTTTAGAAGCAATAACATGTCGATTACACTCACCCAGGGTACAATTACATTATTGTGAAATGCATGAGACACGCATAACCAACATAACACCGGCACTCATGAAGTTCCTGAAAACGTTGGTAGATGGCAGCAACAACGCTTTCTCGCTAGAGGTCAGCAGTGGTCTGTAGTATTGCGGTTTGAAATGCCGAGAAGGCCGTGTGATTCATGTTAATTCATAATAATTATGACTAAAGTTAGTTCCTAGTACCATACTAAAACACGAATGTTAAACCCAACTTCGATCAAAGCAAGTGTGCTGAAATTTGTCGCATCATATTAAAACTAAGGCATTTAACATAATCCAAAACGAAAGCTCTAACAAAGGTACAAACCTTCCCTGGAGTGCCTAAACAAGATTTCCCACAAACCAAGCAAGGGCGATGAAATTTGTAGGACCATGCTAAAGCACTAACCTTATGTGCAGTAACTCACCGAACCGAGTTTTCACTGAAAACAAGTGTCCTTGAATTTCGGAACATATACCCATACTTCATCAAGTGGTTCATTAAAGTTTCATGCAGGGCGCAGACTGAAGTTACTACTAATTATTCATATTTAATACGCTCTCACGAATCAAAAGTATGTGAGAAACAGAAATATTTACCTATTTTTAGAACCGCGTTTATCTCGAGGCTCGTTGGTCTAGGGGTATGATTCTCGCTTAGGGTGCGAGAGGTCCCGGGTTCAAATCCCGGACGAGCCCTCTTTTTTTATTATAATTTCTGTATTGTAATAGTGTACATTGTTAGTATTTATACAGACTTTTCCAAATTAAGTTTTCACCAATGTGGAATTATATTTAATAATTCTTCAGTCAGTTATGCTAACAGATCCTTCGAGGAAGGTGGCGGAGTTCAAATATTTGGGACCGACAGTCAGAATTTCATTCAGGAGGGACTTAAGCGGAGACTGAACTCGCGTAATTCTTGCTACTATTCAACTTAGAACCTTTTTGTCTTCTCGTCTGCTGTCTAAAAACGTAGAAATTAGAATATACAAAACTATAATTTTGTCTGTGGTTCTGTGTGGGTGCGATATGATCTCGGTTATTAAAGGAGGAACACAGACTGAGGATGTTTGAGAACACGGGAGGTTAGAGAAAACTGCATGCATAATGAGAAGCTTCATAACTTATACATTTCGCCAAGTATAATTAATATGATCAAGTCAAGGAGGATAAGATGGACAGGGCATGTAGCAGGAAGTGGGAAGCGGAAGGCGTGTGGGATATTGATGGGAAAACCAGAAGGAAAGAGACCACTAGGAAGACCAAGACAAAAGTTGGTGTTGATTGTTGATGTGCTAACAATTTACACCGAAGAATACTGTCTTCTGCAAGTGTAGTCTGCTTGAAGTTTGCCGACGTTTCTCCTAAACGTGAGAAAATTCAGTAAACTTCTATTTTATGCGGTAACCTTGCAGCCACCGCTGCTAGAACCTAAATCCAACATAATTTGTAAGATGTGTATGCATTCTTTGTACAAAGTTCACAGAATGGACGTATACCTCGGCGATCATGCCTTTCCTGCGTGTTTCGTCGCATCTTCTGGTTCTTGCGTTAAGTAGTATTAAAGCACTAATTATGAAGCTGTGGGTCTCGTCTCTCCGTGGGTTCTCAAGAATTATTTATAACAAAGTTGTATCCACGCACATATTGGCAAATCAGTCGGTATTATTTAACATAGATCCTTTCAGAAAATGTAGCTCCAGCCAGCCAAATATTTCTCCATCTTTTATCGTGACTTTGACAGGAACTTTTCATAGCTCACTGTATATGTAAAGAGGTGTAAAGGTGTTCACCGTACAGCCTGAGAGGGACTGGCAACAATGTGCCGAGATGCACTTTTCGTGACTGTACAAGAACATAGCTTACTTCAAGTGTACAGAGAGTCAGTGAATTTATTCACCTTCCTGTTGTCATTATGTGGCATGATAAAAGGCAAAATTGTCCTTCTGCTTAACTAATTAAGCTCTACCCCATGAAGGGGTATGGGGGGAGTGGATGTTTAGATTCACATTTTCTTGACCTCGGAACTAGCTGTAGGTGTGATTAGCTTCACGCCCCGTCCACTTTACCCTCGGGGAAAGAGCCCCCAGTACCCATTGGATAGGAGTTTGGGTGGACCCCAGAGCGGGTCTGGACGGAAGAAAAAATTCTTCACCCTACCGGGACTCGAACTCAGACCCCTCGGTCGTCCAGCCCGTAGTCAGTCGCTTTTACCGACTGTGCTATCCCGGCTCCATGCGGCCTCATACTGACCTGCACTTCTCATATCTGAACAGGAACATTTTACAGCTTACTGTAGGTGCAGAGACGCTGTAAAGCTATTTAGGTTCTTGTTTTCATGATACAGCCTGACAGGGACCAGCAAAAATGTGCTGAACATGTAGGATAGCAGGGACCGGAACCAAGAATGACTGTGCTGACGAAGGCCAACAGAAAATTACCAGACCAAACCAGAGACTATATAGCTTCGATGATAGGATAATTAATTAATATGGAGCTGTTGGTAGGGGGAACGGAAGCACTCGTAGAAAATCTGCTGCAGCGTCACATTGTCCATCACAAATACCACATTACCTGACATAAGATCGAACCCGGGTCGCCATTGCGGGAAGCCGGTGACTAACCGCTGGAGCTATGACACGGCCTCTTGTACCTCAAGAAGCAGGAAATCTGCAGAAATACTGGTTCTCTTTTTGTGTATTTATATGAATTAAGCTGGGGGCACGCGGTAGCGTAGTTGGTTAAGGCACTATGCTACAAGCTGGAAGGTCGCGGGATCGAATCCCGATGAGGTCATTGGATTTTTTAATTGACCTATCCCTTCCAGCCGCACTGTGGCCCTGGTGTCGACTCAGCCTCTAACAGAAATGAGTACCAGGGATATTCTTGGAATTTTCTTGGGGGTAAAGGGCGGCCGGCGCGTGAGACTAACAACCTTACCGCCATCTATGAGCCGACTGTCTAGAAAATGTGGGAACCTCAACAACCCACAACCCTAGGGGCCTCCACGGCCTGCTACAGGGATACCTGATTTGTTGAAAACGCCGTTTGAAGTTAAGAAGCGTCTACGTCATATGACGCACAGTCTCCACGTAATTCATCTTTGATTGTCTGGCCAACTACGGGGTCAACAAAACTAATCTGCACAGCCAATAGAATTCGCATATTTAGTTTAAATACTTGCAGAACCTTCTGACGTATTCTAAGAGCTTCTGGAAGCTTCCTTAAGCTGTGACGGTTAACTGCCACACATCTCTCGTCACTGTATGACTGTCTCATTACACTTATTTAACACTGGGGTCATTTAAAGGTGAGACTGCGCTGGGTAACACATCCACTGCGCGCTGGCGGATTCGTCTTTGAGACGAATCAGTTATCCAGCTGTTTACAATGACGCTGTCACGGGTTCCGGCTTCTTAATAGCTGAGTTCCCACAAGGTGAACAAATTCTTGTTGGAACTATTTACAATGATTTAATCTTATTCTACTACATATGTGATATAGTACATAGGTGCATATCGTACATGAGACATTTGCTTGATTTCCAAGATTGCATCTGGTGAATCTGCTAATTTCGTACATGAGATACACATTTTGATACACAGCTAGCAACCTGAAAACTCAAGAACTATGGCATATATTCATCAATTAATTTCCCCGATTTCAAAATTAAATAAATTTCTATCCCCCGCAAAGAAAATGAATCGTAACCGATTACGATCGACGAACGATTCTAACATCCCTCTAATCATTCCCACTTCCTCAGATGCCTGTAAATATGGCTTCACTTGACGTGAGTGGAACACACTTCGTGGTCTCTCTTTTTCATCATGCATTTCAGACATGTTCGAGTTGATTACTTTGCTGATAATATAAGGTCCTTCATATATGGTCGGTGGAATTTTCCCATAATGCCTTGCGCTGCGTCAGATTTGTGTTGGCATTTAACTATAACTGAATCGTTTACTTTGGGCTTCCATTTATTCTAGCTTAATTGTTTTCTTGTATTTATCTTCTCTGCCTTTAGCTTCATGTTGACCTTCAGTATTTGTTTCACTAAGTCAGGTCTCTCTTCGCCATTTAGCAATGCTACAAGAGCACCTCCTGCCTCGGTAAACTATATCAAAATGAATCAAATGTTCTCCACGCCCTTACATGCATTTGAACATCAACCACACAAAACAGGATCACCCACTATCACTAAATTAAAGGCTCGGACAGATGCTAGCAATGAATACTTAAATCCATAAAGGACTCGTTTATAGTGATAGACTCTGGACTCAAACAAAAACGCCGTCAAATGAAGACGGGTCACCACGCATAACTCACATGGCGTGCAAGTTGGCAACACTGGAATTTGCTTACGGTAAGCAAAATTTTTTTTACGAACATCTGGTGAGGACTCGGGAAAGCACAGTGACAACGTTCCCTTGCACACTACTCGTTTGTTTATTGTGCTGGAAGTAAGGTTAGCGCTATGTGTGGTCGTCCAACATCAGTAATGGAGGCGGGTAAAGAAGAACAGCGAAGTGAAGTGCGCTTCTAGACTGCTGAAGGAGTAGGAGGACGAGAAATTCATCGTCGCATGTCTGTTGTTTACGGCGAACACAGCATGTCACGTTCCCGTGTACTGGCGTCTCATAAGAGATCCTGAGAAGGACGTGTTATTTAATATGTTTTGGCTTCTGACCCGTTTCCATTTGACTGCCCCTCATATTTAGCACCTGCAGTCCTTCGGAGTAATCTTTGTAATGGAGGGGTTCTCTCGTAGTCTGGAATGGTGAACTGATTAATTTTGCGTGCATAACTCATATCCTGGGCTTCTTACCTTCTCTATTGACTATAGTCAAATGATTAAAAAATTGGGAATTGGAAACTTCTAGGATATAGCACTAATCATTTGAGTTATCTGCTCTCTGACAGCGGGTCTTACAGCGAACGGGATAGGCCTTGAATAACCAACAAATCACTTTCTGCGTGAAACTTATATTTAAACAAATTACATCTCCCAGGTCGAAGAGTCATAGACCCCAAATAGTATTTAAGTAACCCCTGAGTTCCATCAAGATTCGCATTCTGTTCAATCAGACGGGGTAAGTCAGTTTTCCGCAGTGACCTCGGATAAGTAGGCTCCTGAGTGGGTTAGGAGGATGCAGAGGAAATTAACCGGGGTTCCTTGACGGAGTTTACCTTCATTTCGAGCGAAGCATCGACATTGTTACTAATGGAGCTCCTCTGGGCTGTCTGCTTCAGCAGCAATACCGTCGCATTATTATTGCGAAGGTCGCACGCAACGCCTGTAACAGACCACGGCTGAGTCAAAACATCGTCGTCGTGTCCTCTAGCCTTATCGCTGACGTCAGCCTCGGAGTGTTCTCCCGTTAATCCAGACTGCAACAAGGAGTGTTCTGAAGGTCGTCACCATGAGGGAGAAGGGAGTATTGCAGTCAGCTGGTGAGATAACAGGATGTTGACCTATGTATAGGATCGGGTAGAGGTATCTGTTTCCTCTGAACGTCGATCGCTGCGTCCAAGTTCGAAGTTCCTGTCGGCTGATGGAACAGATGTTCCTTTGCGGTTCCTTCCTTAAAATACACAAAGCTTTCGCTCTCAAAATATAAACTTATACCATGCTCCTTCATGAACTGGAAACCTAAAGCTGCATCGTTAACAAGCTATGGGGATATGAAGAAGTTAACTTCATGCAAATCTCTCCCTACAGTGAATTCTATCTTCGCTTGCTTCTTAACCCTGTTAGATCGTTTCCCAAACGCTGTCACTAATATTACGTAAGGTGGAAATACCTGCTCCCGAATCAATTAACTTATCAGAGATACTCTGTGCTAATAAATTCACTTCACTGCCTGAACCTAGGATAGCTCTGACCTTCATATCATTTCCTAAAGAGATTTCCACAAGCGGACTTTTTGATAAACTCCCTTCATTAACAAACAATACTCTAGCCTCTGACCTCTCAATATCCTCATTATCTATGGTTCCTACTAGCCCTTTCGTTGGACCATTGCTGAAGTTAACAAGGGTGGGTGGACCTGAAACCTGAGGAGACATTCGGTCCCTAATACCGCCTGCATTTAGTTTTCCGAGTTGTGGATTCTACACGTACATCCACTCCCCCGACTTTCTGTCCTCGCTCACATAAATTTCTGCGTTGAGGTTTCCGTGGTTCCTCATTGTCTGAAATGCCATCTTTTCTTGAGTTATAGGGATCTTGTCTGGGGTTGTGCCTTAGTATATGTCGGACTTGCCCTTGAACTATGTTTCCGTCCTGAACCACTAACATTCGTGTTCTGTGCAGGGGCATTATTTGTTGACCTATTATTATTATTATTATTATTATTATTAGAGGGGGTGGGTTTCCCCATGCACTTAGACCAGTTATTGGTGCATTGTGCGTCCCCCTTTAATTTCTACTGTCTCCATACCCTACCGGTACTGGTGCGTGCTATCAGCCCCGTTCAGCCAACGAAGTCGGCCATCGGTACCTGATATTTCCCCCATCTACCAGAGAAATTGTTGCCTAATTTAGCTCAGAGGTCTCCTAGAGACATGAGGATCTTTTGCGTGCCGTAAATCTACGACACGGGACCCACGGCTTAAAGTCCCTCCCGGAGGACTTGTTCCCTGAATTTTTCGGCCCTTAAAAGTTCCACGACCTCCGCCGGGTTTGAACCCGCGTACGTTGAGTCATGAGGCCGCTTTTTGTTGACCAGCTCTCTTTAGTAGATCCAGGGCTTCCCCTATAGTGCGTAGTTGTGTCCCTAGTATTGCCCTTTGTACACGTATGGGGAAGTTATAGCGAATGGCTTTCATGACGTCAGTATCAGGTAGACGAGATGCCAACGTGGCGTGCTTGAGGAAGTGACCGGATAGTGTCAGGTTCCACCGTCGGTCTTGTTTTCCCTGATATATTCTACGCTTGACCAAACTTTGTTGGGATGGAGACTACCAGGTAAACGCTATTGTCTAGACAAATTTCCAACAACAGACTTCCGGGCTATGGCAAGCTGATAAGCCTCGGGTATCCCCTCGAGTCTTAGGAACTCCTTTGATTGTTTGAAGTGAGACATGGAGTTTTCGGCGAATAATGTTAGCGGAAGTTCCGCGCTACTGAACCCACTATTTTCAACTAGAGGTTTGTTGTACAGTTTGGCTGCAGTGGCATTCGCACTTATTCTCATTCATGCGGCCTAATGTCCATTTACATTATTATCTGTAATAATTTCGTTGGCAGAGCTGGGAGCACGTGGAACTGAACTGGCGTTACTATGCCCCTGCACTAATTCTCTTAATTCAGTAATCTCAGAATCAAGTTTGCCAAATCTATTATCAACCCTTACTTCATCTTTCTGAGTCTGCTGCCTTATTAGTTCGACCCTCTCGACCTGCCGTCTTAGAATGACATCAAAATTTTCTTTAAGGGCCTCTTTTACAATATCAATTATCTATCTTGCTGTCTAAGTTAGCTATTTGTTATGCAACAGACTGATTTCTGTCCTGGTGTCTACTGTGCTGGTAGCTAAGTCATCTATAGCCATACTGATGTTAGAGGCCTGTTGGTTTATATTTTTCTCTAATTTATCATTAACAGCTTCTTAGCTTCCATTAATTCCATTTCTACTACTTTCTGAACTTGGCTGACTTGGTGTGCTATCTTTCTAACCTCAAAACCGAATTTGTCTAAAAACTGTTTGTTAAGCCTTTGGTTTTCCCTATCGAATCTCTGGAGTCACTTCTCAGTTTCTACGTAGTTTAATGTCTGCCTTCACGGTTTCCTGTAACTTAATATTATTATCCTGTAATCCTTGAAACTCGACCTCTACTTTATTCTGCAAGATTTTATTGCTTTCCTTTAATTCCTTATTAATTTAATGTACCTCTCGTTTGCTTTCCTGTATGGCATCTAAAACGCTAGCCAACGTGTTTCTCATCTCCTTCGTATTATCTCCGCTAGACCTTTCACTGACAATTTCTGTCTCGGTTGTGCTTACACCAACTGGTGCTACCTACTACACTGTTCCATTCTACTTTTAATTCCGCTGGTGACAACTGGGTTATTTCATCCATTTCAGTTGCACTATTTAGTTGTTTGGATTGGTCTTGTGGCAAGACGCACACCGCACACACTTTCTTGAGGTGTAAACACTTCGTCTCCTTGGTTGGGCTGTACCGAAGTGTTTCTTGGTGTACGGCCTGACGTATTTCTTGCCCTACCACTAAACCTTGTGTGATCCGTGATCTTATTGAAACCCTGGGCTGGATGCTCTGTGTTCCTTGTTCTTCCCTCCTTGGGGCCCCTTCCGTTGTATAGTTATCCTGTACTGTGATCGGTTCTTCCCCTTGTCTGTCACCCTTGCGCAGACATCGTACCCCAGGTTGGGAAACCCACGTTTGTAATCGTTCCACATGGTTGTTACTGCCACGCGTTGGTGACCATTTCTATATCTGCACTTAGTTACGCTTGTATCGAACGCTTCACCTCTGCGTTGTCTCCTCTTGTAGTCCCAACTGTATCTGCGTTCACTCTCACTCCTCGCCTTGAGTCCCTAAAGGTTCAAGGCGAGGAGTGAGAGGACAACTACGCGCCATGTAACCATACGTTGGGTTAAGAGGGATTTATGGAGTTGCAATGATCGATGCTAATGTACGAACATGTGAATCTGTCTCAGGGCTTAACAGGCTTTGCTTCGGCGTGACAGGGGAACACTAAGAAATATTGAAACTCCTTCTCAGCCCATAAAATAACTTACTTTAATTGTTTATACTTATAACCATATGTATTACACACGTATTACTCTTAAGTTCACTGATAGTCACTCTTCTTCATTGTTAAGGGTAAGTAAAAAAGTACAAAAGTGACGGTATCCCTGTAACAGCTACTCTAACCTACCAAATTCCACCTGCGGAGGGAGTAACCATACAACGTCATAGGATTGCACTACCCGGAAACCTATTGGCGCTCTAACTTCTATTGTGTACCTTCTAATATTAATTCCTGGATCCTAAGTGAACAGCAGTCATATTCATTCCGAGCCAAGAAATCTTCTACATTCCCAACCCATCCATCCCGACTTCCAACCTGTCACGCTAAGGAAATATATCGGCAGAAGAGCTACACGGAACCACTACGCACGGATAAAACATAAAAAGTCATATGAACACTAATCTTTTACTTTTTATTTTAATTTTAATAATTTAATATTTTATTTTAACCTCTCATACAAGTATATAACGGAATTCCATATTACTAAAAACCAGTATTCCAGTATGTAAGCACTGGCCAATGTAGGAATACTAGCAGATTAAAACATGTATATATGTAAACAAGGCAAATACCTGATGAGCCGAAACCTGGTGTGTGTCCATGTTTCTTCTTACGGTGACGGAACAAAATAAAGAAATCGATTACACGCATAAATCTTCAGCTTCATTTTACTCCCGGAGATTACATTTGTAAATTCTCAGGTTTCAAGTCTGAGTTTCACAGCAGGCACGCCTTACCCATCTTCCCATTATACCGGGCCTTCCTCGGTTCTATGTTACCGCGACCCGTAAAAGATAACTAAATCCATGTACCTCTGCCCCTTGCCGGGCCGCCAGAAGCGCAGTTCTGCACACTGCCGCAGGCCCTCCAAGGGCTGTTCACGAGAAATGATTGCGAAATATTTCGCTCGCTGTAGTTACATTTCCGAAAGCATGTATATTAAATCTTGCTGCCTTGTCAAACTTGTGCATGCATACAGTTGTGTTTTAAATAGCCCTTCAGAAATCGGTGACTCCCAAAATAGGTCGCTGTTCACTGGGCGTGGGGCCGCCACCCACAGTTTGAGAAACCCGGTGTAGGTATTTCTCTCGTTATGGAGATTCATTCATTCATCTGTAATCTGTCAAGACGACAGGTCCACAGTCTCTTCCAAAACAGTTCCTCCACTTAATGCGATCTAGAGCTTCTCCTTCAAATGAGAATATCCTCTTCTGTCCCAGAGGTCATCCAGCATCTTCTTACGTCTTCTGGTCACTTCTATCCAACCCTCTATCTTTCCTTCAATAACTTCTTTTAGAAGGCAGTTACCGCGTAAGATATGACCAATCCAATCAGCCTTCCTTTTTCTTATTTCGTGTAGGATATTCCTCTGCTCACTGACTCTAATTAACACTTCTTCATTTCTCACATAATCGGTCCAACTGATCTTCTCCATCTTTCTCCAACACCACATTTCGAAACTTTCCAGATGTTTCTGATCTACTGCCCTAAGTGTCCAAGTTTCAGCCCCATACAAAGCAATGCTCCAAATGTAGCATTTCACTAGTTTCTTTCTCAAATGTAAGTCCAATTTTTCTGGTAAAAAGATTCTTCTTCTTGCTAAATGCAGCTTTTGCCATGGCAATCCTAGCTTTAATTTCACTAGTACACCTTCCATCATCTGTTAACAAGCTACCCAAATATTTAAAATATTTCACATTCTCCAGTAGCATTAAGAAATTTCACTCATAAAAACTCTTATAATGAAACACATATTTTTGTCATCTAAACACAAATCGGAATTCATTTCCGAAAAAAACGCACACGCGGGAACAAATAAAAAAAGAAACGAAAGTCAGTTCACCTTACACTCTGCTCTGGTGTTCAACTTGTATAATATTTTGTCTCGTTTTAAGAATTTTTGGCAATAGTATGTGTTTTATACCGTAATAGTCCGATGCTTCTACGAGTATGTTTCATTTCTATAAGAAAACTGACGCTTCACGTTTCTTGAGCAGTTATTTCTTAGTCGTTCAGAACTGTTACCCCCAATTATAACATTCGGCCTGTGGGAAGCAACGATTCGCGTAATGAAATTTCTCTTTACGAAATCTCTTCAGCAAAGTAACTGCCTTCATTGGTTGCCTTTATGCTGACAAACTTCTTTTACCTGTTATTTTCAACATAATTGACGCGGTTGTGATCGCTCGATCGATCGATTGCAAGACACGAAGCGATGTCAATCTTCAACCGTGGATTTCAAGTATCTGTAGTTTTTCATTTGCATCTAGTTTTGCCAACCGTGGCTTTTTGTGCACGTATGCTTAGTTTTCAATTTGTAACGGAGAAACTGGAAACTACCCTACCCAGAAACTCACATTTTCTGGAGACAGAATTTCGGTGGCATCCGAAACTATGTTCCAGTTTTCCAGATTACTATAGTAGTGCGTCTGTAAGCATACGTACTTTGTTTTGCTCTGTGCGAAGCAACGTTAAACTTAGATTATCTTTGATTATTGCTGAAGGGTAACCGCAGTTTTCCTAAACCGCGTTGTCTCACATGATCTTGTTCTTGCAAACCGTCGTTTTGCTAACCCCTATGTAATTTCATGTTCAATTATTTATTTACCAATTCTAAGTAGCTCGCATTTGTAGTACCGAACAGTTGGATAATTTCATGAGAAAATTATTTCTTTTGCCCGTAGGGTCAAGGTAATGGACTATCCTTGTCTACTGCAATTTCGATAAGAGCAAATCTACATGGTCTTATGTGAGTGCTTATCTACGTATCTTTCATGGGTCGTGAACATTATGTAAATTATGTAATTAAATTATATCATTGTTGGAGGTTTGCCAAGTGGAACAGTTCACTTTTCAAAATCAAACCTAATCCTTTTCTTTTAGGTCTACTTTCCAATTGTAAATCTAATTCTAACAATATGTTCTGAGAGCATAATCGCTCCGCTTCCTTTGATATGTCACGGACAGCACAGAAAACCATTGTTACACACAGACAGCAAGGTTATCTCATACGCCTCATAACAAAAATTTACGGGAGGATAAACAGACAGGCGCCGGTCACGGTAGCCGAGCGGTCTAAGGCATGCACTGGCTTCGCTCGCTCGGAAGCCGGGATCGTGGGTTCGAATCCCACTCAGGGCATGGATGTTTGTGTGCGTTTTTCTGTGTGTTTCTACAGGTAGAGGCCTTGCGACGAGCTGATCACCCGCCCAAGGAGTCCTACCGAATGTGTAAGATCTAGAAAACCGAAGTGAACTGAGTTTATGGAGGTGGGCCTAGGCCCACTGGGGCTGTAGTGCCAAGGAAAAAAACAGACAGGCAGCAAGGTGATCTCATAAGCTTCATCTTATTTTTTATTTTTTTAAATAATGAAATTACACTGAAAACAGTCACGTCAAACTGAGTGGCATTTCTACCATTAATTGTTTTTATTTACCATGTTTTGAAGTGTAAAAATTTAAAAAATCAACAGGCCTACTCGGGAATGTCTAACTTCGTCACGTCATGAAGTATGCATGATTAGGGTTAACTGCCTAACACGAGTCCCTTAAGGTACAGTTCAGTTCTTCTCCTTTTACTCAGGCATCTGTCTGTCTGTCTAGAGCAGCCGTGTCAAACATGCGGCCCACAAAGTGCGGCCCCTCAACTTTTACAGCTAATTGATATTAAAATCAATATCAAAATATTAGTAGAAATATTTTTTGTAAAGACAATTTTCCAACAGACCAGAAGACAAGAAGTCTCACGCAGACATAAATAAGCAGGCTGCAGGAAATTAAATGTTTTGCTATTTCTAACATAATTTCTTGTGTAATCTCTCTTTTTACATATTGAAAAGCTGTTTGATACTTGTCAAATATGGAATTCTCTTGCTTTTTTAAAACTGTAAGATAGGTAATTATATTGAAATTATTCCTAAATAATAAATAGAATTAAATTTCCTTGTATCAAAATCTAATGTATATTTCTATTTTGAAGTGCAGCCCTGGAATATTATTTATAGGGCTGAGGTGGCCCTCTGTACAAGTTGAATTTGACATGCCTGGTCTAGAGGAATGTAAAATGACGCAACCAAACATATTTATTTATTTGTTTGTATTTTTTCCTCTTGCTACCACTTTGGAGCATAGGGTTGATTTCTCTGTTTCATTGATCATTTTTACAGACGGTAAGACTCCTTTGACGGGCGATCAGTTCGTCACAAGGCCTCTACCTAGACACAGGACAACACAAACACAGAATAAACGCATACACACACCAAACATCCATGCCTTGTGTGGGATTCGAACCAACGATCCCGGATTCCAAGCGAGCGAAGACAATACGTGCCTTAGACTGCTCAGCTACCGTGACCAGTTCACCAAACAGAATACAAGGGCGAAAAAGCAGATTTATTGACTCAATGCCACAAGTACTTTTGGTAAATAATGAAGATGATTTACAACGAAAGAAGTTACAAAAGTTGCTAAAATGGTACAAACATATGACAAGACAATGTCGAATAACAAAATCAAAGCTATGACAATGGGCGGAGGAAATACAGGGCTACTACAAATGATTCATTCCATTTCAAAACACTATATTGGTCGCCCCGTGCTCTTCCGTTTACACAGACAACCAGTATCCTTAAACTACCGATACCACCACAGAATGCTCTGTTTGCATGTGGTTCTTTTCTATGCTCTCCCCTGAATGCACGCTGCACTGCAATAACAGACGAACATCTCGCATATTCCAACACACAGAAACTCTTTTCCAGCTTCGCCGCCATTTTGTGAGGCACTGCACTCATGCTGCCAACTGGTGTATCATGATGTAAACTTGGTGAGTTTGTGGTTCTTTTCTGTGCTCTGCTCTGAATGCACGCTGCACTGCAGTAACAGACGAACATCTCGCATATTCCAACACACAGGAACTCTTTTTCAGCTTCGTCGCCATTTTGTGAGACACTACACTCATGCTGCCAACTGTGTATTATGTTGCAAACTTGGTGAGTTTTAGGTTCTTTTCACGTATCAATCATATTTGTATGTGTAATACTTTATAAAATACAATGTTTTGAAATAGAATGAATCATTTGTACTAACCCTGTATTATAACAGCTGCAATTTCCATCGATGCGGAAGGTACGTAACAGGTGAATTCTTTCAGGCATCTGGGATGGAGTATACGGACACGAATACGAATCTGCAGAGTGTATTCATAAATTAACGCAGTCATTATAAGATACTTTCGGATTGACATGAATCCATAAATGCCAGTAAGGTTTCTTGATGTGTTTACAAGACCAGCCCTTGCAAAAGCAGCGAAATATGAGTGCTCAGACGCATAGACAAGAAATGGGAAGAAACATGTAAAATGAGAGCTGACACTATCAGTTGCCGGCGTTCCACGTGCTGCAATGCCAAATCAAGTCATGTGGGATTTATGGTTGATAAAGTGGCACCGAAGCACATATCCTCCAGGAACTCTGTTCCTCCCTTCCAGCAATTGCAGTCCCTATACTGACTGCGCCGTTAAATAACAAAATGTTTGATTTGGAGTTGAGCTTGCACTGCGGGCCAGAATGGGAAGTGAGGACACACGAGCACGTCTCTAAACAGGAAATACACTAGAAGGAATTAAGCAGTTGCAAATAAATTAAGCGGTAATATGTACACAGGATGACCCATGGCAAGTACACTATTTCAGAACCTAGGGATGACGTGACTGTGAAGTCCTAGCTGCAGAATCTCACTCCCAGCTCGAATGTCCTTTAGTGTTTCTGCCAAGTTTTTGAGGACTGGTATCCTGCGGGAGCGCCGCTTCATCCCCCAAGAAGGATTTTGAATCGACGGCTTCTCTCCCAGACAAGAATTAATTTCCTATTGGCTGATTTTAACTAGCCAAATTCATCATGCAATCGGCATAAGCCAATCACATAACGAACTTTGAGAATAAAACAGTTCCTAAGATACAGAACTCGGAACCTCACATGTGAGAGCGGTTATATTCTTTAGTTTAGGGTCCAGCTACACCCCTCCGAAGACACTTTATGACAGCTACACGTTAACGAAACAAAATTAACATCTTCGGAAAACTACAGATTTGCCTCCCGTGGTGGCCTTGTCCCATTCCAGTCATCCCAACTGGATGTAAACAAAAACAAGGCAGTTTTTCTCTGTCCAGATACGAAAAACAGGTCATAACATGCTAATAAATCGGTTTTGACTGTCACATACTCGCCAAGTCTTGTGGTTCCAGAGGTAATTAAAACAAAACAAAATAACCCTCATTGAATATAGACTGCATCAAAACCTTATTTACTGCCGTAGCTGAGGCAGTAAGCCGTCCGTCCACTTCTCACTGTGAAGATCTTGGTTCTGTCCCAGAATTTTCTAGAGCAGTGTTTCGCAAATGCTGTTAGCAGAACCCCAGGGTTCAGCGAAGTTCAGCAAGACAATGCCATTGCAGTACAAAAATGATAATGTAATATTATTGTAAATTTCACTTAAACAATATTTATCTCGGAGTATTTTAGATTAGAAACATCACTTCAAAGGAATAAATCACTAAATTGTATTTTTGTCTCAGAGAAAAAGGATTTTCATTACTTAATGAAAAATGTGATTGAACCATTAGAAGTAAGATTTTATTGTAGTGGAAATGTTTGATTTTCATCATCATCATCATCATCAGTAATCTGTCAGACGACAGGTCCACAGTCTCTTCAAAAACAGTTCCTCCACTTGATGCGATCTAGAGCTTTCTCCTTCAAATGAAAATATCCTCTTCTGTCCCCAAGGTCATCCAGCATCTTCTTACGTCTTCTTCCTCGTCTTCTGGTCACTTCTGTCCGCCCCTCTATCTTTCCTTCAATAACTTCTTTTAGAAGGCAGTTACCGCGTAAGATATGACAAATCCAATTAGCCTTCCGTTTTCTTATTTCGTGTAGGATATTCCTCTGCTCACTGACTCTAAATAACACTTCTTCTCTCACATAATCGGTCCAACTGATATTCT
>NW_019727405.1:882177-963729 GCF_002891405.2 Cryptotermes secundus | reverse complement strand
GTGTCCATGTTTCAGCCCCATACAGAGCTATGCTCCAAATGTAGCATTTCACTAGTTTCTTCCTCAAATTTAAGTCCAATTTGCTGGTAAAAAGATTCTTCTTCTTGCTAAATGCAGCTTTTGCCATGGCAATCCTGGATTTAATTTCACTAGTACACCTTCCATCATCTGTTTGATTTTTATGCAAGTAAAAAGAATATGGGTGCTCCTCAAGAAACGTATAAAACCGTTACCATTATTTGTATCAGATTCACCAAGGAGAGTAGATTGCGGACGTACAGCTCTCTTTATGTATAGCTTAGAAATGATACACAGTATCAGCTCATTCCCAACTATGTCTTAAAATAGGAATATCTTCCTCAACAATCATCAGACATACCAGTACATTTAGTGAACTGATTGGATTACCCTTAGAAGAAAGGTTTTGTTAGAGGTTCCGTAAAAATTGTGTGAGTGAGAAAGGGCTCTGCAGCCGAATGAAAACGGGACAAAGTTGTAGTGGACACAGTGACACTGGGGATGGTTTCTTTCCGAGCACTTCAGCTTATGCCTGTCTTTTATCATACCATCGAGGTTCGATGTTTTGATTTTACATATCTCTGACTAAGGTTTAAATAGGGCCGCGCCATAGCTGAAGCTGGCTTACCACCGCGGCGGCCCGGGTTCGATTCTGGTTCTGGTCAAGTGGGATTTGTGGTGGACAAAGTGGCGCTGGGGCGGGTTTTCTCCGAGTACTTCGGTTTCCCTTGCCAATCTTCATTCCACCAAATTCTCCATCATCATAATAAACCGGGGTAGGCTACAATAGGCCAATCAGTGTCTGCCGTGCCGAGTGGATCCAGTTGGATTCCACCCCCCACTAAACGAATTAAAAAAAAATTAAGTATTTTATATAAGATTAATGATCGGCCGGCGGGTAAGTCTGACAACCTTACCGCCATCTTTGAGCTGATTGTCTAGATAATGTGGGACCCTCAACGTCTCACAACCCTATGGGCCTTCATGGCCTGGTACAGGGATAGCTTTACTTTTTTTTTATTTGGAGCATAGCTCTGTATGGGGCTGAAACATGGACACTTAGGGCAGTAGATCAGAAACATCTGGAAAGTTTCGAAATGTGGTGTTGGAGAAGGATGGAGAAGATCAGTTGGACCGATTATGTGAGAAATGAAGAAGTGTTAATTAGAGTCAGTGAGCAGAGGAATATCCTACACGAAATAAGAAAACGGAAGGCTAATTGGATTTGTCATATCTTACGCGGTAACTGCCTTCTAAAAGAAGTTATTGAAGGAAAGATAGAGGGGCGGATAGAAGTGACAAGAAGACGAGGAAGAAGACGTAAGAAGATGCTGGATGACCTTGGGGACAGAAGAGGATACTGTCATTTGAAGGAGAAAGCTCTAGATCGCATTAAATGGAGGAATTGTTTTGGAAGAGACTGTGGACCTGTCATCTTGACAGATTACTGATGATGATGATCAAATTATAAAGTTTCCTTTTATAACGTTTTGATCGATTCTAAAGATGACCTAAATGCAATATTATAATTTACTGATTAACTTAATAGTTGCATTAGATAGTGCTTTAGTATTCATTACATGAATAGCGCTAGCGTAAAGGTAGTAATGTTTCATGCTTCGTCATTTATAAGAACCCGTTCTGAAATCGTGGTGAAACGCGTGTCTGTCTCTCGGTCAAGGTCGTCTGCGTCAAGCGCACGAGACGTTGGTGCCGTGGCGTGACTGACAGAGATAGCAGATGCGTTTCTTTCCTCGTCATCCGCGGGAGATACGAAGCTGGAATTGACACTCACAGATCTGCCCTCGTTTCTTGACACGCGGGTTTTCACTGCCAGGGTTGATGTGAAGGGTTAGATGCGGTCCCATAATGAATACGATAAAGGAGACCTGGGCTTATACGTTGTTTTGCTTCTCCAAAGCCAAGAATATTGAGCATTTGCTTTGATGCTTGAAGAAAGTGTGTAAAGGTAACTATCGAGTGCGCCTGACGAAATAAGATTTGTTTTTGACCGTGTTCTCCGAGCCCTGAGTAAACTTGCTGTAAAGCTGCAGTGATTAATTACACGTATCAGCTGCAGAGGTTAAATTAGTGTGAAAAATGCGTGTAGTAGTGACGTTGAGTGGATTCGTGAGAGAGGATAATGAAATGACTGACAGAGAAAACTAGAATAAACCGAGATAATATGTCCCACAGCACTATTTACTATAGATTAATGGTATAAGCGCGTTCAGAATCCTGGTCCGCTACCTGAAATTCTTCTCGCCGACCAAGCAGCTGAAAGCAATGAAATTGTAAACGAAATAAGTGAGTATACAAGGACAGGAGTGTCCCACTAAGTAGATTTACAAAGCGGCCTCCGTAGTCTAGGGGTAACTCAAGGTACGCGGGTTCAAACCCGGCGCAGGTCGTGGAAGTTTTAAGGGCGGAAAAATTCAGGGAACAAGTCCTCCGGGAGGGACTTTAAGCCGTGTGTCCCGTGTCGTAGATTTACGGCACCTAAAATCCTCATGTCTCTAGGAGACCTCTGAGCAAAATTAGGCAAAGTTTCCCGCCCAAATAGTTTCCAATTCCTCCGGTAGATGGGGAAGTATCGGGGACCACTGGCAGAACGGGGCTGATAGCGAGCACCAGTACTGGAAGGGCATGGCGACGGTAGAAATTAAAGGGGGACGCACAATAGATCAACAACTGGTCGCAGTGCATGGGGAAACCCACCCCCTCCAAATAATAATAATAATAATAATAATAATAATAAGTAGAGTTGCAAGAAGTATCAGTTTCCCATACAGAAAGTTCCTAAACCGACCCAGTATGTTATCCAGAGATGGTCATAGCTTCTCGTAACATTTCTAGTGATTTGTCGAACTTGTATCTGGAAATAAGTCACATACTTCCATATTCACACTTTATCAAACTTTATTATTATTATTATTATTATTCTCACAGGACTCAAGAATTAAAGTTAGCACAGCAACTACTCTTCTATGTGTAACTTGTATTCTGAAGATATCCTATCCAAACTTTAGTCAAGAGAAACGTGTGTCCTAATTGAGCTATTTTCTTTGTTTTGCTCGGGTTTTTCAGGTCTTCAGTTCGTCATTTCATTAAACAACATCTGTAGCAGATACAGCGAATATTACGTTAAACATTGTTTACTGTCTCGGGTATATTTTATAAACACGACGTTTTGGACACTGGATCCATTTACATCAGGTGTATTGAGGGAAATGGTCCCATTCCCTTTGGCCCGTTAAGGCGCGTCCACATTACTCGTTCTCGTGCTCGTGATCACCAGGCTTGTGCTCGTCGGGAGACTCGTCTGGCTTTTACTTGTGCCCGTAAATCTTCGTCCAACTACTTCAGTTGCTCGCCAGGCTTCGGCGAGTGAGGATCCGTATATTTACTCGTAGTAGCGAGTCACACGAGCACGAGTAATGTGGACGCACCTTTAGAAAGAGCTAAGTCTCAGTCACGGAAGTAGCTCTTTCTAAGGGGTCCATCTGAGTAAGATCTCTTGCTCCCTTATATCTGATGGCGGGAAGTGATATAATTTCCGAAACACTGTGTACACAATTATACACAAGACACTGGACATTCGTGTGTATGTGTGTGTGTGTTTGTGTTCAGTCTACGTAACGATGCTGTCAGCAACTGAGGCCATATAGCGTCGAATGGCACGATGATAGTGGAAAATGAATGGTAGTTGTCGTGACTGTAACATCTAACACGGTATTTGACCGAAAGAACTGAGGGAAACCACGATAAAACTCAGGATAGTCGATGTGTGAATATTCAAAGAATAGAGGCTGAGTCGACACTAGGGCAATAGTGCGGCTGGAAGGATTAGGTCAATTGAAAAAATCCAATGACATCGGTACTTGAACCCGCGACCTTCCGGCTTGTAGCATAGTGCCATAACCAACTATGCTACCGCGTGCCCCCGATGTACACCAGTTCGTAGAGTAAACTGACTTACCTGTGCACCAATTTTATGCGAGGCTACATACATTCAGTACCGGTCCTTTATGTAGCGTAGTAAAATAAACAGATTTATAACCCTTAAAATCGAAACGACATCGAAAATAACTGAATGAACAACAACGGAACCAGACATATTCTGATATATCGTCTTGAAATAGATTTACAGATATACAACCAGAGGAATTGATATGGAATGGTAAAGTAACAGAATAACTAACGAGGAAACCAGACAGATTCTGATATATCATCTCCAAACAGATTTACGGATTTACAGCCCTACAAATTGATACTAAAATAGCAAAATAAACAACAAGAAATCCGGGTAGATTCTGAGATATCTTCTTCAAATACGCTGCGACCTTCCCCCTCCCCCTCACTGCCTATCGGCAATTGATAACCCTTTCTTTTAGGACAGTTCTGTGATGTGGAACGTAAAAGTACATAACAGCACATAACCGTTCTCAGAAGACAAATATGTCGTTAGTGAAACTGAACGCCAGATAAGGACCTGGACCATCTTGTGCTCGCATGAACAGATTTCCGCAGTCAACTAGCAAAGGGCGAAATGCCTCGCACATGCGCAGTCAGTGGTCGGTTGTCTTACCGTTTGGATGGATAGGCGTGAGTGGAAGTGAGCGGACGTAGTGCCTGATCAGTGCATGAGAAGCGTTGAGTAGTGTTGTTAACTGATATTGCAGTTCTTCAGTAACAGGGGATTTGTTGATTCTGACATCATATTGCGTAAGTGTATCTGCGCTTTCTAGCCTTGTGATTAATGGTCTATTGACGGGGAGAGGTGGTTGGTGGTTGTTGAGGTTATGATGCAGTATGTCTTCAGCTGTGTTAGAAGTGTGTGCGTTTTCAGTTATCTTGTTTTCTGCAGGAATTAAGTAAGGATATTGCAGTTTCGGTGACACTGTTTGCAGTAGGACAACATAGCTGAACCAAGCGGCGGCACATTTTACAACACTGCCCACTTTTGTTCTAAGTATTTTTTTTGTTCATGTCTTGGTCATTAATTTGCAGTCATCTAAGCAATGTAAATACAACTGTTTCAGGAATATGACACCTGTGATGATTTTCGTTACCTTGACTGGAACCTTCCCCCCCCCCTTGGCACTACAGCCCCAGTGGGCCTAGGCCTACCTCCATGAACTTCTCCGTTCACTTTGGTTTTTATAGATCTTACACATTCGGTAGGACTCCTTGGGCGGGTGATCAGCTCGTCGCAAGGCCTCTACCTGTACACAAACACAGAAAAACGCACACCCACGAACTAAACATTCATGCCCCGAGTAGGACTCGAACCCACAATCCCGGTTTCCAAGCGAGCGAAGACAGTACATGCCTTAGACCGCTCGGCTACCGTGACCGGCTTGACTGGAACTTTAGGGAGTTAAATTCTAGTGTGCTGAGGCAACCAGGACTACCCTCCCCACCATTCTGATGTTAGGCCTGCCTGCCCGCCCCTTTTCTCAAATAAATAAAAACCTAAGGTTAGGATTTGAATTACGTTTTTAAAAATTTTGGGGGCGGGGGCTTGTTCCCCTACTGTATCCGCGAAATAGAATTTCACGTTTTCGTTTTATTGTAACGAAGTTGTGAGAAATTTGGTGTTTTTTTCAATGAGGCAAGCCGGATTCCCCGTCGCCTGTGGTGGCAGTTAGTTTGAGGCAAATCCTGTTTGGGGTGGGACATGAATATTTTAATGGTGCCTGCGTTTGCTTACACTAGCCATGACAGCATACTTAATATCAGTAACTAGGCATTTAATATTTCTCGTTTTCAGCATTACTTCGAGCAAATGAATGGCATGCAAAGTGTCGCACTTGCGTAACTGATGCGAAGACGCAGTGCCCACACGCGCAGACAAAATTATTTGGAGGGGGGGGGTTGCGGCGGTATGTTTGCCAACAGATTACTTCTGAGCAGTTTAGTTTCATTGGTCGATCTTGAATATTCAAGGTAGAAGAATGGTTTTATTTTCAAATAATTTCAATTGTTGGTACAAATGTGTGGCATATTTCCTTCAAGGAGTCAAGATAGGTCAGTCGGTATAGCGACGGGCTGGACGGCCGGGGTTCGAATCCCGGTATGAGCAAGAATTTTCTCCACGACATCCAGAATGGCTCTGGGGCCCATCCACCCAATGGAGTCTGTGAGGAAAAGTTCAGTCAGTCATTTCTGCACGGGAGTATGTGAAGAAAGGACTCAGACCGGATGTAGAGGAATAGCCATTGTTGGGACCGTTACCAGGAAAGTCTACTAACAGTCTTGACAATATTAGACTGTGCGCTCTAGTGAACTGTGAAGGGTGGAAAAATACACATACACACACACACTCTCTCTCTCTCTACATGACAGTATGAATTTTAACATTATTTTTAACATTTATGAGATTTGTGAGTTGTGAGATGGAAACAACAAAAGGGGACTCAATCTAAGGTTCTGATTTCATGTGTAGTAATAGATATCCCTAAAATATACAACAGTAAATTTGCGGGAGGAGGGAGTAGAATGTAAAATTGCAACATGGAAGCTGCGTGAAGGCGACGACTACGCGTCGTTACTGATAGGCACGTAAAGTTTGATGTGAAGATACATTATAGGCATCCCTACTTATTGTCACGTGCCGGGGGGACGCGCGACGAAAATGACGGAGTCTAGTTCGGATGATTGGATTTATTAGCACTTCGGTTACAACGTCTCTTAATTACATTTACTACAGCGCTATCGCTGGGGCCACGCCTTAGCGTAGTTTGTTGAGGCACTATGCTACAAGCCGGAAAGTCGCGGGTTCAAGTCCCCCCCCCCCACACACACACACACACTAGTCCTCTCCTGGTAATGCAAATTAAAACTCAGGAACTAGCGCTTCAAATCACTCCAACTATTACACATGAATGAAGCCTTCAAATCACACACCAGGTCTTCATAGGCCGACATCTTATTCCACTCCNCCTGGCAACAGCTTCTAGCAATGGAGATTCTTCAGCTTCCGTGTTCATGCCATTGCCGGACGTCCACCGTCTCACAACTGATCTCAGCTCAAAGTCAAAGTTACTTTATGGCTGGCGGTTTACCGCCAATCAGTTCGTCTTGGCTTAAGGCCCCATCAGACCACGATCAGAGATTTTTTCCAACTGAACTCTTGTGGTAATAGACCTTATGTAACATCCTCTCTGACGAGAAATGGGTTTGTCTCTTATGGATACACGTGACCTTTCGTCAAGTGTATATTTCGCACATATAAAATGTTATCGAAAATGTTTCCTTTTTCCCTGAACTTACGGCCCACATCCCACGTTATATAGCCGCAGCACAGACCGCACAGAAAACGGCCTCTTTATTGTTGAGTTTTGTTTACCGAACAGTTGCATAGCAACGGTCGCGTCTCGGACACCATAGAAAATCAATCACGTGATAGCAATCTTGCCGGTCCATTTGCGCGCTGACTGTTGCCTAGCAACAAGCTATAAACATTCGTCCTTTTGTTGAAACGTATCGCCAGGTTTCTATCGAGCCGTTGCCTGGCAATGCGTTGGCATGTCACATTATTATGCATAAAATAACCTATTGTTTGAAAGCCAGTAATAGTTAACATGGCGACGGTTCGAAGCTTTGAGGTTATATCCGACAGATATAAAGTTGACAATCTACATTAAGTAACAAGTTCTTCACAGAAATAAATTGAATGAGAGTATCAGTAATACATCCGTAGGACCAGGGGTGGAAATGGCGCTCCAGATCACTAGAAAACCTTGGGGGAATGCTAAACTCATGTTAAAAGGAAACTGTTACAATATAAGCTCGAGAACTCATTCCCACACGTATCGTTGGAAACAATAGTTAATGACGTCTTGAGGCACTGGAAAGAGCTACCTCGAAATAAAGCGCTCTGGAACTGAGTAGACGGTGTCTTGCCTCGTCAACCCTCATTTCCACACCAGTGTATGCTAACAATCTATGCGGTAGGAATGTGTGTGGTTTTTTTATGGAGTGAGACTGCTGAATCCACTTGGTATGTCTCTAGGCTGCTGAAACACTGTCGAAAAGTCTCTGAGAATATATCACACCTGAAATAAATAGCCTTGCGGAAGAGAAGTTCTGTGTGTTCAATGGGATTTCCGGTATGGCGATTTTGGTTCCAGTCCTTTGTTGAGGACGAATTGCTATCCTCCTATCGATGATGTAACGATCTACATTACTATCTGGTGATACGCAACGCAACCTCGGGGATGTTTTAGACGGCCAAATAACTGCAAGGGCATGTAAGGTTGTAAAGGTTCCGATGGGATATATTACCGTTTACTGTGGTACATAGGTACCAGACTTCATGGCGTCACATCGCAGAGGACCGTAAATTCTTATACTCACAGCTTAATGTCCTCAAATCTAATAGAAACACAAACTACTTTCGCTCTGAATCGTTATGAAGGTCTGAAATCTTTCTTGTACATTGTACCAGAAATCACATCGAAACAGTCTCACTTAACCTACTTTCCTTATTTTGAATTAAAGTAGGCTTATGAAATCACAATGTTGTCTGTGTATCCACCCTTATTAACTCAGAATGACTGAACCAATCTTTATAAAACTTGGTACCTGTGTACGTATATTATGGCACCTAATCCAAACTCAGCGACATACTTCATAAATCCCTACCATCAGTTTGTGTGTCTGTAAGTGTATCATCCTATCGTTGCTAGGCAACGGCACGGTAAAAACGTTGCCACTGCAACGAATACACAATCAACAATAGAAGAATTGAAGAAAGCAGTCTTCTGGGATTTGGCACCGTGTATATGTGGTGTTAACCGACGTTTCGGAGGAACGTATCGCCTCCATCTTCCTCCGAAACGTCGGTTAACACCACATATACACGGTGCAAAATGCCAGAAGACTGCTTTCTTCGTAGTCACCGCCGGGAAAGCCTCAACTCTTACAATAGAAGAATTGTTGGAGGCGTTGTGTTTTTTTGCGATCGGTATCGTATCAAAGAAAAGTAGGCGATTAATTCGTCCAAGAACTTCCTGTTTTCTCTGTAGAATTTTTACTTTTATGCTGCGGACAATATTGTAATGACAATTGTAACTGACAATGCTGGGAAACTGCAAAGAATGGAAGGCCATTAAACTTGTTTTAACGTCGTTGGTGTGGATACGTAAAGTTGACCTTACGACGACACAAACACTCCTTTCGTTTCCGTTTGGACAGTAGGCCGTCGCATGCGTTACGCGTTATGTTAGTGATCGCCAAACTTCATATAATGGCACACCTCAGCTTAGCAAAGATTTCATCGCGCCCTCCTTTTTAACTTCACATGCGCAAATAAAGCTTTTCCAGTTGTTCGTGTTTAAAGTCAGCACATTTTAGGCTTTCTTTTGTCGACGAATAGTATTTATCAGTATTTTAAAAAGGTGAAGTTGTCCCTGTGCTTAACTAATTAAGCACTACGCCATGAGGACGTATGGGGGAGTGGATGTATAGATCCTCATTTTTTGATCTCAGCATTAGTTGGAGGTGAGTGGTCAACTTCACGCCCCGGCCGTTTTACCCCCAGGGAAAGAGCCCCCGGTACCCGTTGGGTTGGAGGTAGGGTGGACCCCAGAGCCAGTCTGGACTACATGGAGAAAATTCTTGACCCTTCCGGGACTCGAACTACGACCCCTTGGTCGTCCAGCCCGTAGCCAGTCGCTATATGGACTACACTATCCATTTTACAGATGAATTGAAAGTAAGCAATCGAACTGTCACATTTTAAGAATTTTAATAAATTCAACTGTAGTACGTAAATTTAGTAGAATTCCTCTCCCCACTACCAACAACTAGTCACCACCTCGGGTGGGGGTCGCTCCAAGTTTTAGAAACTGCTATAGATGTTTATGGTATAGTCATGGCCGTGAGACACTAGTCTGAATATTTCACCATTGATGCTACCCAATGGATTTTCAATTAAATTTGGTGTTTGTGTCACTTGTAAAAGAATTCCAAGACATTTTATATTTATACTTTACATGAAACTAAAATCGAGCATATACACGTATATTTTCTGTAGAACTGTTCACCGTATAGAAGACTTGGCGCACCTGATGTCACGAAATCTACTATCAGTTGACGGGAGGCTATAGCTACGCTGATGTTTCGTAGTAATAGAAGAGTTCAATTGGAAAATGAATGAAGATGCTAAATGCGGGGCTTAGTCGTGATAGTCACTCAGACCATGATGATACTCTGCTCTTTTTTGGAGGTACGTGGATGCTAGTGTACTGGTTAACGGAACTGTGCACAGATGTAGTTCTTCACTGTTCACTGTTTGTATTATGGATGCTGCCAAACTCGCGAAAAGCACTTAAAAATTCGAAACTTATTCTATAGCAAACACCCAAGAGAGCCAAAAATTTTGGTTACTTCTTATTAACTTAGGGGTTGTCGCTTCCACTGTAACTGCATAGACAGGGCTCACTGCATGTGTACACTGCTCTGTATCCAGTTCACACAGATATAAGAAAACAAAAGTCCTCTCACGGGGAACAGCGTGTGTATTATCAGGTGTATTAGTGACTATAGACGGGGTTTGGATTGGATGATTTTTTTTTATTGCCCCTTACACATCCACACAGCGCTATCGCTATTCTACAGATTTTACCAGTTCACCGTTGCACACGCAATAGCATTCTCAGTCTTTACTAGCCGTATCCTGGCAAGAGATTTATCACAGTCTCACACTCACTTCAGACTCACACATGAAGTCGTCTTGGCACAGTCTAATTCCTCTCTTCCCATCATTCTGCAGCTGCCAGTTGCGAAGACTTGACTCGACCACTGTTCAAACCTCCCTCGCCTCTCCTAACTGTGCCCTTTTATAAACATTCGGCACGGACCCTACGGAAAATACCGTCTTCTGTTAAGGATGCGTGTTTACTGGTCTGTTAACCTAGCAATTGATGTTGGTCTGTTGTCGCGTGCTCACGTGTTGCGGGAATGTGTTTACAGTGACGTCGCCTAGCAGTGGGTATACACATCACAGTATGAACACTTGTACCTACTGTGTGCAGCTGTTGCACGCCTCGATTAATTCTTGAAGTATTATTCGCACTGGAAGCTATAATTTGCTTATTGCACACACGGAAACCAACATCTATAACGGAACGACAGTTAATTTTGTCCCTGAAAGTGCTGTCAACAAATAAAAGTATCAAGATCTCATCGTCTGAAATATATCGTTGTAACGCTTAAACGGCTTAGAAACGAATTGTAATAATGCGGAAAATCTGACTAAATTATTCAATTTAAAGTAAATTTGCAAACTTGTATGTTCCACATGCCGAAAGTAATGTTATTCCAGGCAGCAGAATCACACTGAAGTTTTGGCAGTGATTGAAACTGTTAGACTACAGACGGAAGAAAACTTCGATTTATTGAAACTCCAAACTCATAGCTATGTGCAATGGAAGAACAGATGGGATTTTATCAAACGCTTGAGTGAGATCAAAATACGAGTTAAATGGCTCCATTGTCCTAGTGAACCGCGCGAAGTATAACAAACTTCAGGTAAGTAAATTAGTTACTTTAACCGTTGGTTCAATAAAACCATGCTGAGACAAATGTAGTTTCAATTTAAAACAAAAACGAAGCCGATCATATGTTGTAATAACAGGAATTATTTAAAATGGTGGCAGGTTTATAATTAATCACCGACCCACTTTTACCTTTCTCAAAATGTTCACAACAGTCACTTTCCTAAGGGGGAAGGGGGAGACTTCCCTTTAGTACAATATGATCAAAAATGTAAGTAATAGTGTCAGAAAAATCTTTAATAAAAAAGAAATAGGTATTTCATTTGTACCGACGAACCGAGGCGTCAAATCACGTGCTTGACATCAGAGGAAAATTATAACATAATTAACATAAGAGGCATCAAAAATGAATTTCGACTTTGCCATTGTATTCTAATCAGTTTTATGTTGGGCGACAAAATGGTTATGCTTCTAAAACTTTAAGATAAATTTTCGAAAATATGTTCAGCTTATTATGCACTGGATTTAACCGACGAAATCTGTCGGTATTATTCCTCTCCTTGCTAAGTTGATTTTGGCTAATTCAGAATAAAGATCTGTCAAAGGACATATATGTTATAGCCGGGATAGCTCAGTCTGTATAGGGATACCGCCCGGACGACCGGGGTTCGATTCTCAGCAGGGGCAAGACTGTTTTCTACTCCAAAGCGTTCAGACCGGCTCTATTATCCATCCAGCCTTTTCCGGAAGTCAAGCGGCCGGGGCGTGAAGCTGACCACTCACCTTCATCTAGTATCGAGGTCAAGAATAGTGGAGCTATACCTCTACTTCCCATACGTTTTCATAGCGTAGTGCTTAATTCCTTAATTAAGCTCGTGGACGACTTTTACAATACGACATGTGCGACTGCAGGCGTGGGTGTGCAGGTTAGTGCTTGTTGCTAGCTAGGGCAATTTCATGCTTCGTTCAACGTGATTGTATTGGTTCGGTGATGTCATAACCAGTTTGCATCAGCATTAATGTGAACTGCTACCATAAAAATAGCTTTTCGCTTTTTCACACCGCGAATATTCCAAGCCATATGTATTTCATTTGCGGATCTTGCAGAGACAGCTGACTTGCTGCTGTCGTACGATACCGATGAAGTTTTCTCATGGGTCTCCAAGTGGGGAAGTATTTGCTGGTGTTCACCAAACGCTGTGTGAAACTGGTTCACTTCCGTGTAAGTGTTCATCCGGAAGGCACGTACTGCCAACTGCGTTTGTACTAGAAAACATTCCTAG
Organism: Cryptotermes secundus; assembly: GCF_002891405.2. Taxonomy (NCBI): domain Eukaryota; kingdom Metazoa; phylum Arthropoda; class Insecta; order Blattodea; family Kalotermitidae; genus Cryptotermes; species Cryptotermes secundus. Next base: position 950,924 of record NW_019727405.1, on the reverse strand, counting down.
GACATTATAACACAGTCCGCCATTAAGGAGTCGCAGAGTTATCTGTCGCATGTATACGCCGCATGTGCAGCTTGGGCAAACACTGAATTTATGCTGATCTGTATCTATATTATGACCGCAAGGTCCACCATCTTGAGCCTGGAGACTTTGCCCCAAGGATGATTTCTACCATTGGCTCTCGCAGAACACCCACAACTGATGCGCATAATTTTATTCATAGTTGAAGCTTCCTTTACGCTGAATATGCGAAAGCCCCCACGTGGCCACCTGTGCGTGTTAGGACAGAGTTTCTTCCAGAGCTGATTCTCAGTGAACATATGGTGAGGTTTACTCGATATCAAGTTAATTTGGTCCTTCAACTTTGATCACCATCTCAGCAGGAATCATTTATGAAATGGTGTATTTCTTTGAAAGAAGAGTTGCCCAGTCTGTTAGAGGATGCTCCGTTGATTACGAGACGTAGGATGTACTTTCAACAAGACGGAATTCCCCGTATTACATCGACGTGTGAAGGAGTATTTATCATTGTTGTCCAAATCATTGGATAGGTCGCGGTGGACCTCTCACGTGGCCACCAAGGTCGCTGGACCTTAACCCCATTGTTTGCTCTCTTTGGGGCCACGTAAAGGCACGAAACAAAGGTTAACGCAAGAACTGCCATTTCTTATATTGTTGCAATGGCAGAGCGCAAGTTCAGTCGCCATGAGACCATCGCAGCAGCTGTTCAGTTCGTTACTGATGCGGACTGAGAAACGCATAGGCCCCCAAAGGAGAAAACTTTGAACAAAAATTCTGATTTTGTTTTGATGACTTACTTGTTAATAAATAAATGCTGGGGCCCTTTTCCCCGGGTTAAGGCGGTGGGGGCTTGAACCTGACCACTCAACTGCATCGTGTTTATGGAGTTATACCTCCATTCCCCATGCATAATCTGGAGTGGTGTCCAGGGATAACTTTACCTATCACTATCAGCATCTCCGTCTTACTTACACTTCGGACGGGGTATGTGTGACTGTTTCGAACCACGGAACATTCTGTAGACGTCTGACAAGAGCCGCGTCTACAATCGTAGCACGGAAAGGGTTAATGGCAGTTGGAACAAGTTAATAATTGCAAGAAAAATTACTGCAGTTGTAATCATATTTGAATTTAGGGCCGCGCCGCGCCATGGCTCAAGCTGTTAGTCGCTGGCTTCCCACCGTGGCGGCCCGGGTTCGATCCCGAGTCTGGTCAAGTGGGATTTGTGGTGGGCAAAGTGGCGCTGGGGCGGGTTTTCTAAGAGTACTTCTGTTTCCCCTACCAATATTCATTCCACCAAATTCGCCATCATCATAATCACCCGGGGCAGGCTACAATAGGCCAATCAGTGGCCGCCGTGCCGAGTGGACCCAGTTGGACTCCACCCCCCATTAAGCGAATTAAAAAAACATTTGAATTTATGGTGTCTTACTGGTTTTTCCTACTTAATATTTTAAAAAATCAGAAAACGCATGCGGAAAATAGTTTTTATCTTACGTAATGAACGGCTGTATTTATGGCTCCATGCGCTGTGGCGGTGAGATTGTGAACTGCCGTGTCAGCAGTCTTAATTACAAACACATGCCGAGTCAGAACTTAGTGAATTCTGATAAACAAATAACCGCCTTGAGCGTAGGAAACACGAGCACAGTTTGAATTTAATATAAAATGGAGGGCAAGTGACAGACGGTCCCTATAGACGTGACCATAGGAAAATTAGANTATTGGAGCCACGGGTACAGTTACGAGAGGGTTGAGAAAATATTTGGAACTAATTCCTGGTAAGCACTCCATAGATTCACTGCAAAAAACAGCTATCCTGGGAACATCACACATACTACGGAAAGTGCTACAGTGCGAAGCTTGAAGCCTGAGTGGTGAGGTACATCACTGGTTCAAGAAAAGGAATACCAGGAAATAAACCTGTGACAAGAGATGATGATGATGATGATAATAATAATAATAATAATAATAATAATAATATTTCGGTTGAGTTCTTTATTATTTATGTGCCGAGTCAACAGCCACAAGGCCAATTACAGACAGAGCACAGTGTAGATAAAAGTAATTACATTATGGACAAACACAACATAAAGTCAAAGACAAATTACAGGCAAGCACTGGAGGAAAGAACACAGTAATACAGAAAAGTAAAGGAACAAACAAGTGAAGAAGAAGAGTGGTAACAGGAACGTGATAACTAAGAACTACAGGAGTATGAACAAATATTAACAATGTTAGCTTTTATTATCAAAGTACCCGTCAATAATGCAACAGTTTAAAAGACATGAGGAATATGTTTCATACTAAAAATGTATTTCAACACTTTTTGATGCTGTTAAAATCATTACATGTCAGTAGGACATTAAAATCCTATACATTAAAAGTGATTATCCAGTTTTCTAAATGTCTTTAGTCATATATCTGTTCTAATTTTCGACATGTTTCGGCCACATGGGCCATCATAAGGTAATTTCCCATCTTTTGGGGGAGTCCACTGCACTGTATGCTTGTTCGCTGTGCTTCCTTCACCACCAGAGCCGCAACACAGTGCAACGACGGCCTTCTGATCACGATATAGTGCTAAAATTCTTTTTAGCCTACTTTCTTAAAATAGGCTTATGGTATCTCATTGCTGTCTGTGTGTCTACGAATGCTCCTCCCGTCTGTTAACTTTTGCCTTAACCAGTCTTTGTGAAAACTGGTATGTATATCACGGCATCTAAGCCCGTCTTAACGGCGTACTTCGTAAATCCCTCATCTCAGTTTGTGAGTATAGGTATCCCTCCTGTCGTTGCTTGGCAGAGGTTCAGTAAAGTGTAGCCTTCTCATCATTGCTAGGCAGCGGCTCGGTAAACAAGTTCCCGCGTGTTTGTATCCCCATGTTATTGCTCGGTAATAACTCGGTAAGGACGTTACCGGAGCAACGAAGAATTGTTGGAGGCATCGTCTTCTATGCGGTCCATGTCGTATCGAAGGAAAATAGGCGATTAGTTTTCTTCACAACTTCTTGTTTATATATCGGAATCATCAACGATTTTTTCCAAGTAACAGAGCCAGGGATATCATTCAGTCTGACAGATTTCGTTGGCTGCAATCGATTCATAGCTTTGCAGACAGAATCGTCATTATCAGTAACAAAACGTGGGGCTAAAGCGTCATTACATTGCGGAAGCACCGACTGCACGACCACAGGAGGGATATTGTCATAAATTCACCGGAAACTTTTAGAAAATAAGTTTGATTTGTCTCATTCTGGTCCGTCACACTATAAAGACTGAAGTGCTGTAAACCTGTATGTCACACTGGACTGAAAGTTATCAACTTTGTAGAAAATAAGTTATTAATGTCATTGGGTTTTGTTAAGGGACTACTAAAAACTTGAAAATGAGGACTGGCCCTGTATTTCCTAACATTTTGTCTGTGATTCTGTATGGGTGTGAAACTTGGTCTCTGACTGAGGGTGTTTGAGAACAGGGCGTTGGGGAGAATATTTGGACCGAAGAGAGATGAAGTGACAGAAGGTTGGAGAAAACTGCATAATGAGGAGCTTCATAACTCGTACTCTTCTCCAAGTATAATTAGAATGATCAAGTCAAGGGGGATGAGGTGGGCAGGGCATGTAGCACGAATGGGGGAGACGAGGAATGCGTATAGGATATTGGTGGGAAATCCAGAAGGAAAGAGACCACTGGGAAGACCAAGGCATAGGTAGGTGGACAATATTAAAATGGATCTTACAGAGATAGAATGGGATTGTATTGATTGGGTTGATCTGGCTCAGGATAGGGACCGGTGGAGGCCTCTTGTTAACACGGTAATGAACCTTCGGGTTCCATAAAATGCGGGGAAATTCTTGAGTAGCTGCAGAATTGGCGGCTTCTCCAGAAGGGATCAGCTCCATGAGTAAGTAATCCCAAAACTGTTTTTTTCTGGTGCGTAAGGTTGTCATCTACTGATTTAAGCCTAGTACGTTTCTCAGATTGTATGGCTGATTTCACTGAGTTACGGTAATGAGAGAACTGAACTATGCAAAGCTTCAGACCCTTCTTACAGCATCTATAGTTGTTTTCCTTCTATGTACTATTTTAATGTTGCACACTACCAAACATACAAGAAAAACAAACTCCGTGGCCTGTAGTCCGCCGATCGTGGCGGTTGCATACCACCGGGGAGGGAATATCTTGAGCTGTAGCCTCATTTGCAACTGCGCTGGAGCTTTCTGCGGCAGGATCGACAGAGACCCGTATGATACTGAACAGTCTCTAGAAGCATTTGTTTTGTTATAACCTACAAGTTGTTGATAAGTCAGTGGCAGTGATCAGGTATCACTATACCGCAGGTCAGCATTTTTAATCCCTCTGTCATCAGAGAAAACATGGGATCAAGCAAATTCATGCTTGCCTTTACTTGTTGAAGCCCGAGAAGGCAGCTGGAAGCGTTGAAAGTCCTACACGCAGGATTATGGCCGATGCAAATGCTTCAGGTGTAGCTTTTGAACCAGACGGAATTGGTCTTTACTGGTTTGAACCCTGATCGATATGGTTGATGCAAGTTCTAGGGGTTTGTTCGGGTGCATAAGGAATTGGTTGGTGGGCCTCTGACGGCGGGATGGAGCTGCGTGGCTTGAATAAGAAAACGAGCGTTTTGAAACAGCATTGAGATAACAATAAACTGTGGAGAGACCGACCTGTGGGGAAGCAGTAGAAATGAATCAGCATTCAATTCATCTAGAGTACGAAGGAATAGGGGACAGCAAGAGGAGCAGCAGAAGAGAGATATGTTCTTGGAGTGACTCATCACCAGCTGAAGACGCACCGTGACTTGACAAAGGAGGGTATATGCAGGAGCTACGTGAAATGGTAAAGATATTGAAGACAAATTTTTCCCATGATGGAAGTATAGCTCCGCCATTATTAACCTCGGCACTAGATAGAGATGCGTTGCCATTTCCAAGCGTCAGCCGCATTCACTGCGGGGTAGAAACCTCCAGTAAAGGTAAAGTTATCCCTGTGCTTAACTAATTACGAGTAAGCACTACATCATGAGAACGTATGGGGGAATGGATGTATAGATCCACATTTTTTTGACCTCTGTACTAGTTGGAGGTGACTAGTCAGCTTCACGCCCTTGCCGCTTTATCACCGGGGACAGAGCCTCCGATAACCATTGGATAGGAGGTTGGGTAGACCCCAGAAGAGGTCTGGACGACTTGGAGAAGAGAAAATTCTTAACCCTACCGGTACTCTAACTCCGACCACTCGGTCGTGCAGCCCGTAGCCAGTCACTATACTGACTGTGCTATCCCGGCTCCTCAGAAACCTCCAGTACCAATTGTATAGTAAGCTGAGTGGACCCCAGGGCAGGTGTGTAGGCTGTGGAAATGATAAAAAACTGTTTCCCCTTCCGGGTATCGAAACCCAGTTTCTCGGCCGTCTAGCTCGTATCCCGCCAGTATACCGACTGAGCTATTTAACGTAATTTAATATTTAACTTAAGGCTTTCTAATATAGATGGACAGAAGATTATTATATTCACTTAAGATAAATTATGTGTTCAACATTGCTGAAAGCCTGTGCTGACCTGCTGGCCTGTAATATTGAGGGATGTACTAGCTACACATACGGACGGAAAGAGATTGCAAAGTCTGGGACACATCCGGAGGATTAGTAGACTGTGTCAGGGAGGGAATAAGTAAGAGGATTACTGAGATTTCGCCAGGAATGAAAGAAATGACACGGATAAGAATAAAAATATAAGGCTAATTCATGCTTCATGAAGAAGATACTGCGAATGTCCGAAACAATATGGGAAAACTTCAGAAATAAACAGATAAGGTAGCAAGAGGAAAAAATAGTTAATAAAGTGTATAAATTATAAAAGAATATAAAGAAAATATGGGAGGCGGTTGGAAGTATTTTCGGGAAGGAGATATAGCGCAGATACGAACACGAATAACTGGTTAAAGCACTTTTTGTGGATAGCTAATAATACGAGTTTAAGATATTGAATCCTGATTACATATGAGGAACCATGGAAACAGACAAATGAATTAAAAATAACTGGATAGATAACCAGACGTAAATGGAACCGATGGTCACACTCTTCGAAAGGAAACTGCAATTGAGGATGCTTTGAAGTGGAACCCACAAGGTCAAGGCAAAAGAGAATAATACAAGAGGAAGCCTTGGCTGCTGGGAAGGCATGGAGAGAAATTAAACAACTCAGCAAAAACCGCGTGAAATGGCGACACTTTGTTAATGCCCCATGCTCCAATGGGAGCTGAAGGACGATGATGATGATGATGACCAGTGGGTACCAGTGTCTCGTAAGAACATAATGCTTCCATCTTTTAACGTGAACTTGTAGGCAGCGTATGTTTCACGCACTGTTAGCTACCTGTCGAACTACACGGTGTCATAAAAAAAAACAAATTCCGTGGTTTTAGTCCGCAAGCGAACTATACCGACCGAGCGACCGCCGCTTGTCGGCGAAGTTAGTGCCAGCTTTAGCGGACAGAGAGTGTTCTACCCAGGAGAGAGAAGGAATAACCAAAGGATGAAAATTGCATAATGAAGAGCTCCATAGCTCCATTAGGGCAATCGGACCGAACAGGTTGGTGCAGAGATAACGTTTTAGACGATCAGTTCGAATTTCGGTAGTGACGCCGGCTCTTTAGTGGTAATCTCCACTCCCCTCCAGAAAAATAGTCAGACCAGAGCCGCTTCTTCCTGATCCTTTCCAGTACATCTTTCTTCAGTGATTACACTCTTCGGCGCTGTGTATTCTAGATACTGACAGCGTCGTATAACAAGCCACAAGAAATCAGCATCGCGATCAAAGCAAGGAGAATAAAATTGGCAAGAAGTTACTAGTCCGGAAACTTATGCAACAAATGAGACTTTAACGGCTATACTAGTGAGTGTCGTGTTATACGTGAGTTCTGGTAACATGGTACTAGTCCGGAAATTTATGCAACAAATAAGACTTAACGGCTATACTAGTGAGTGTCGTGTCCTACGTGAGGCCTGGTAGCATGGTAAGTAAAGTAAAGTTATCCCTGTACCAGGCCGTGAAGGCCCACAGGGTTGTGAGACGTTAAGGGTCCCACATTATCTAGACAATCGGCTCAAAGATGGCGGTAAGGTTGTCAGCCTTGTGCCGGAAACTTATGCAATAAATGAGACTTTAACGGCTACACTAGTGAGTGACGTGTCATACGTGAGGTCTGGTAACATGGTTAACAAGTGCTGCACTAAACATACGCTCTGAAATGCGAATCAAGAATTAGTAATAGCTTCAGTCGTCAGTTCGTGTTGATTTGTTTGCAGTTCTTCGTCTGGCACTCAACCTCCTACGACCTATTCTAGACGCGCCCCTATTGATCATTTTAAGGGTGGGTTGTGCTAGCCCGGCCCAAGCGTGGGTGTTACCCCACCCAGTTGCTTGCCTGCGAATATTCAATACTGGCCAACATTTGTTACACCTTAATTTGTGTTGAATTCTCTAGCACGAAGCAACGGTTAGTCAGAGGCAGAGCTGAACCCTATATTGAAAGAAATTGTGGTACAGCCGTCACGCTATGGCATACCCATGCACAATTTTAGTGTATGGGTTGAAGACTTGCTTTAAAGCAGATATTATGAATATAATGCTTTATATTACAAGTTTCGTGAACTTTTATTTATGTGGTAGAGACAGATTTTGTATGGCATGAATTGTCATATCAATCTGTTAGTGCAGCACATGCAAAAAGAAGAAGAAAACGTGTTTTGATAATTCTGAACATTCTGCAGTGCAGCTGTAGTCTTGCTGCTTTACTGTCGAGCGTCATGTCTCTTCATTCAGTTACAGACCTAAACATTGTATAGGCCCCGCATTATTGAGATAGGGTGGGAACAGGTTTCCTACGCCCACTGGAATTTCTGGACCTAAGCGAGAGAAAGTAACAGGACGCTGAACAAGGCTGTACAATCCAGAGCTTCGCAATACTAAGCTCACTCTTCGACATATTTTAGAAAAATCAAATCAACGACGAGATTGGCGAGGCATGTTACACTCATTATACCACTGAGAAATTCATACGAAATGTCACTATTAAAACCTGAAACAGACCACTTTGGAGACCTAGGTATGGATGGAAGTATAATATTAAAGCAGAACTTACAAGATACAAAATATGAGGGTGTGAATTTGAATCCTATGTGAATGGGCTTTTGTGTTTCATAAAGGTTGGGGATTTCTTGACTAGCTGAGCGACTACTAGATTCTGAAGATTGACTTCGCTCCATGGAGATTGTTAGGAGAGAGGCAGTAACAGGAGAATATATGAATTGTATAACGAGGGTATTTATAATTTGTAGTCTTGAATACTGTTAAGGTTATGGAATTAAGGAAAATGCGGTAGGTGAGGCATGTAGCACGTATGTAAGAAATCAAATGTATGAAGAATTTTAGTCTGAAAAAGATGAAAGATGCTACAGAGAGCCCTCGAAATATTCTTAAAAGCCACAGGATGTGGAGTAAACAGCGTAGGGACTCACAGTTGTCAGAACATCATATCCTATGACACTATTTAATTTTAAATGATACCCACGAGAAATACTTCGGGTTTATTACTTTAACATATATATTACTGCACTTCGATGTGCGACGGTCCGAAGGCTGGGCACCCGAAGAAACGGGGTTCGTGTCCAGGCAGAGGCAGGAGATTTTTCTCCACTGAGTCCAGACGGGCTCTGGGGCTCATAGAGATTCCTATTAAACGAAGGCTGTTTCCCCGGAGATGAAGCGGCCGGAACGTGAAATTGATCACACACCCACATCTTAGTGCCGAGGGTGGAGCTATACCTCCTGTCCCTCAGTCTTCACGGCTTGGTGTTTAATTAAACATGGTGATAACTTTACCTTGATATGTGAATTTTACTTTACAGTACAGAAGTTTTAAGGGCATTTCAACTGATCTGTTCCTTTGAAACTCAGAAATACTCGTATACCGCTATAACGGGGAGTGTTTTCGATCATTTAAATTCCCACTACCGTTGTTTGTGCCACCTGATCTAATGCATTAAACTGTGCATTTTTCTGTTTCGTACGATTCTCAGCTAAACAGCCATACTTCACCTAAAGAACATAACTGGATAGGCTTTGTAGTGGAGACGTTGTGCGTTTCCTGCGAAGAAGAAAGAGTTTTCTTTTTTATAATTAGACGAAGTTAACCTTTTTGAACTGGATGCTTACCGTTTCAACGTTAAGGATTTTTTTTATTATTATTTCTTGCAATTTCCGTGTTGTCTGTATGTGAAGCCCCCCACCCATGAACTTTTGAATGCCTGAACCAGTCTTTATAAAACCTGACAGGAATATCATGGCACCTGAGCCCGTCTCAACATCGTACTCCATAAATCCCTCTCACCAATTTCTATATCTATGTGTATCCTCACTTATAAGCACAATAGACCATTGAAGGCCGCAGTGCTAGGGCCAGTTTTATGGCTCACCCGTCATACGCATCCCTACTTATCGTTGCTAGGCAGCGGTTCAGTAGACACGTTCCCGCTCAACGAAGAAATATTTCAAGCGTTGTCCGTGCCATATTAAAGGAAAGTAGGCGATCAGTTCTTCCCAGAACTTCTTGCTATATATGGTATAGGGAAGAAAGAGGATGAGAGCGTGTGAACCGCATTCGTTCGGTTTATCGTACTGTCTCGTTGCGGGCCCTTGTGAACACGGCCATGAATTCGACTAGCTGAACGACGATTGTGCACCGTGCAGTTAATTGCAATGAACAGGTACGAAATGACACACGCCACAAAGCACAGATTTGTCATTGTTATTTGTTGCTCATTTTTCCGTTGCAAACGAAAGGTTAAAGCTTACATAAACGCAGAAGTGTATTAGGCTACATGTATGCAGACAAACATCAAGTCGATAAATGTTATTAATGTCGATGCAAGGAACGTTTCACTATTATTTCTCTAGATTATTCGGCCATGTTGTTGCTGTTACGGATCGGTTTGGATGTTTAAGTATTATCTCACGTTGAACAAATTTGACTTTACTCGCCTCGTTGCGCATGCTGTAACTGTCAGCGTTTGTACCAAGTGGGAAGATGGGACCCTCTTCATTATTGCCATTTTCTCCTCTCCTTTCCTTATCATCCTCGTTCTCTTTACTTCTATTCATCCTTTCCTTCTGTACAAAGTAGATTTATTCCAGTACCAATCCCAATTTCGTTACGTTTACAACGTTAAACCTAGAAACCAAGGTTCCCCAGTCACTTTCTTTTAACACAAGCCATACAGTTATTCTCTTCTTGCATGTTATCGTTGTCCTGTTTTTATTTAAAATATAACTGTCACTATTTAGGGGTGTGACTATAGACAGGGTATGGATTGTTGGTGTATCGTATTTATTGGCCGCTTGTATACACCACTCGAAACTACCTTTTACATATCACTGACACACACAGACTGCTGTCCTCAGCCTATTACAGTATCCACTAGCCTTTCCCCGGAAACGGCTTCTACCGACGGAGATTCTTCAGCTTACCGCACTGACGTCCTCTTGACAACTGAACTTCTCACCACCAGCTGCTTCACGTCACTTCACTCAACTGAACTGATAACTCCAACTCCGGAACTCGACTGACCATGCTCATAACATTTCGGCACGAACCACATAGAAAACGCAGTTTCTGTTGTTATAGCCCAAGAGTACCTCGACCGTTGCATGCGTATCCGTTGGCTCGGGAACGCGTTTACCGAGCAGTTGCCTAGTGATAGCCCGGATATTGTTGACGTGTTTACCGGCCTTTACCAAGTAACGCATGTTTCTTCTAGCGATCGTTGCATAGGAACAGATATATACCCTACATAACGTTTCGGAGACCGGATTATGTCTCCATCTTCAGGTGGAACCTCCTCAGTTGGGCCCAACCGAGACAGAATCCAGTCTCCGAAACGTTGCGTTTTAAATAAAAATATGACGATGGATACTGTCCAGAAACATAATAACTATATTAGTATACTCTCGTAACAAACTTTCAGATCTTGTTTACACTTAATCCATGTTAATCTCTGAGACGTAGAGGAGGAATCCAAATAAAGCTGCAGGCAAAATTAAAATTTCATATAGGTATTTTAAACTCTAGGCTTTTATGTGAGTATTCTCCGAATTTTAATCTGCTTTTAATACGGCCATCAGTGCAACTGTGATCTGATTCTCTTTCCCGAATACCTGCTCTTGCCTCTTCTTTGAAACATTCATTAGGTAGTTTCATATTATGAGTTGTAGTCTCCCGAAGATCTTAAGAAATTTGACTGGGAAAATTAGTTTAACCGGGAATATACGTGTGAATATTTTACTGGGTGTAGGTACTGACGGCTGTTTATTTTCGACCATCAGCTTTTTCCACTGACCCTCATAGGAATTGAGGATAATATGCGATATCGTACTACGCTGACCTGGGGTTCCATTCTAACGATGCAATCTTATGTTAGAAGCTGAAGGTAGCAGTGTTAGTTAGTTTAGGGGCGAATTTGGAACTGCTACTTAACATTTATGGACGACTCCTCACGAAAGAGGCGTCACCTGCAAGAATTTTGCGCTATTTTATTCAAAGCAAGTGCCTGGGTGTGCAGACGATCGTAGAATCTCTCGCCCCCTACAGGTTAGTTGTATGTCGAATAGAAGTTGTCTCTATGCATAACTAATTAAACACTACGCCCTGAAGACGTATGGGGGAGTGGATGTATAGACCCACGTTTTCTTGACCTCTGCACTAGTTGGTGAGTGGTCAGCTTCACGCCACGGCCGCTTTAGTCCCGGGGAAAGAGCCCCCGGTACCCATTGGATAGGAGACTGGTGAAGTGAAAATTTTTTACCCTACCGGGACTCGATTTCCGACACCTCTGTCGTCCAGCCCGTAGCCTGTAGATATACCGACTGCGCTATTGCGCGAATAGTAAATTGGCTTATTAGGTCCTTAGGAAAACTTTCTTAACCTTCTTTAGATATGGCATTCGCATCCATTGGATGGATGCTACCGTATGTATAATTCATTAGCCGGGACCCTTTTTCCCGGACGTCGAACAGACAAACGTTATAGTTGCTAAAACTGCGCTAAACAGTCTTACCACTCTGCCACTAACACCTTGCGACACAAAGCGATAATGAAATGTGGCAATATCTTATTCAGTAGCGAAATTGGGGTCGTGTGCACAACAATGGTATCTACAGAATGAAGACAAAAGTACATACTAACGTATTGTGTATGTGAAGGGGTCCCCCTCAGGGTCAGACAGTACTGCAACGTTGAACAATACATACATAAAAACAAACACAAAGCACTTAAGCTCTACACACATGTAAAACACACTACCTGGGAGTGATACTAAGGGAAAAAAGTGTAAAATCATTTACAAGACTTTAGAAATACAGATCATCACGACAGAGATTTGAAGAAGGATTCCTGACGGTGCATCAACCAACAGCTACGATAATAACGGCAACACTATAAAATGATTTTTAGTCCTAAGGTCAATTTGAAGACTCCTTAGAATTAAGCCAGAACCAACACAATCTGAGTAGTTATTTAAAATAAAAACTTTCACAGTTAAAATTTAATTTCAGGGACATGCTAAATTAGTATAATTATTAATATTAAATACAAAATTATAATGTATATTACTCTTAAACAATCTTAAACTTAGGTAAGAACGTCGTTTCTTCTTCGGTTCTCCGACCGGCATCACTGTGGCGTCTTGTACGGATACCTCTCGTTCTGCCGGCTCGGGTTTCATGTCCACTGAGGCCGGCTCTTCTCGACGTGGCTTCGTCGTTTCTCGGCAGGCCATCGGCTTTACGTCCATTTCGGGTTTGTTTCGGCCACTGTCTCCCCGTGGCTGGTGTCTGTCATTTTCATCATTTCCTTCATTTCTCTTATATCGGCCTGTCTGTCACCCTCCAATCTGGCCAGCAATTCCTTGTGGCCGGTCTTCGCCTTTTCTTGGTTGGCGTCTCATTTTGCCATGAAATCTTCTTTGTCTTTCTTCCTATTGGCCTCTGCCTTCGCCTGGTCGGCCTTCATCTCTTTCAACATTTCGATTATTTGTTCCATGTTCGTGTGGCAACACTGTAAACACATACTTCAGTCTTGTGGCGTGTTTAAGTTCGTAAACCAATTCTGACACCAAATTTTCGCGTGTTGGGTATATGTCACGCGACAAATAGTTAGTTATTGGAGAGGGTGGGTTTCCCCATGCACTGAGACCTGTATTGGTCCATTGTGCTTCCCTCTATGATTTCTACCACTCTCTATATCCTACCGGTACTGGTGCTTACCATCAGTCCCGCCCAGCCAGCGAGACCGGCTCTACTAGCTGAGAGGTATCTATAATGCTTCCCCCATCTACCAGAGGTATTAGAGACTGCTGTTGGGCGGGAAACGTCCGTTAATTTGGCTCAGTGACCTCAGGAGATATGAGGTTCTTTTACGTGCCGTAAAGCTACGACACGGGACCCACGGCTTAAAGTCCCTCCCGGAGGACTTGTTCCCTGAATTTTTCCGCCCTTAAAAATTCGACGACCTCCGCCGGGTATTTGAACCCGTATATCACGAGTCATGAGGTGGGGACGTTACCTCTAGACTACGGAGGCCGCTTCACGCGACAAATAACTTCACGCCGTCATGGATTTAGCGAATTTATTGTACTCTCCTGATGATGACGTAGGAAGGTCGAAACATGTAGCGCAACGCCTGTGCATAATGAACAAATAATACGTTAGTATCTACTTTGTCATCATTTTGTAGATGTCATTGTTGTATAGACGGCCCCATTTACGCTGTTGTATACACGCAACAGGATACATAGCATAAAGATCATTATCTTGGTCGTAGTTTCCTCTATAGCAGATCGTTTAACTGGAGAGCGTGTTGCTGCAGTAAAAGTTATCCCTGCGCCTAACCAGTGAGGCACTACGCCATGAAGGTTGTGTAGATCCACATTTTTGTTTAACTCTGCACTAGTTGGAGGTGAGTGGTCAGCTTCACGCCCCTGTCTCTTTACCCCTGGGGAAAGACCCCCCGGTGCCCATTGGATAGGAGGTTGAGTGGACCCCAGAGCCGGTCTGGACGACGCAGAGAAGAGAAAATTCTATTCCCTGCCGGGACTCTAAATACGACCCCTCGACCGTCCAGCCCGTAGCCAGTCGCTATCCCGCAGTAAAAGTTTAAAAGCCAAAATTGTAAGCCGAATTAGTAAAGTGACAAGCCACACACAGGCCGACCAGGGTTCGATTCTCAGCAGGCTTATGTATTTTTCCTACCATATCCTAATCAGTTCTGGGACCTATCCATTCCCTTATTGATCGGATTCCAAGGTCTCTTTCCTTGAGGATAAAAAGACTTAAGTGGGAGGATGGTTACTCACATCCTTCCGAGCTTGAGAATACGTATGGATCTACCTGTAGTCTCCATGGCGCGATTCTTAAATTTTTTTTATTGCTAGTGGGGTGGGACTAAGTCCCTTGTACTGCGGCCACTTCTGGCCTATTGTACCAGCCCCAGACGATAGGTGAGGGTGATTCTGGAGCATTTGGTGGAATGAAGGTTGGCAAGGAAAACCGAAGTACTCGGAGAAAACCTGCCCCAGCGCCACTTTTTCCACCACAAATGCCACTTGGCCAGACCCGGGATCGAACCCGGGCTGCCGCGGTGGGAAGCCAGCGACTAACCGCTTGAGCTATGGCGCGGCCCGATTCTTAAGTTACAGACAGTTTAACTCATTTCATCTGCTAGGAGTGAAAATTCGAAGTATCCGTTTCAAGCATTAAGTTTCGATGTCAGTAGTTCAGTTAGACGCTGGCTTCCCATAGCGCAGAGCCGGGTTCGTGTAAGGCTCCTGGGGGATGAAGTTGCACTGAAACTTTGTTCAGTTTATCTCTTTTGATCTTCAGTCCACCATTCTCGGCTTCGTCAGTGACGTGGTACTTCGCTCTTTACAGGGTAAGGAGAAAATTTTTTTACGCGTAGCACAATTTAATTTTAATTTCACAAATGCTTCTGTTTACTTTTCACCCCCTCAACCCGTGAGGGTTGTTTAAATGCCAGAAGACTCCCTCTAGTAATGCGTATTCCTCAGGCAGTTGACATGGTGAGTTGTCTGTCAGGGAACTCAAACATCGCCACACGTTCCTCCATGAAAGTCGCCCTGAGTAATTTCCATGCACTTAGCATTCTTAGTTACCTTCTTTCTAAGGATCCGTTTACGCCTTGGTCTTCCTAATGCAGTGTTCCCCAAACGGTGACCCGTATCTTTTCTATCATCGAATTCCATAGGCCGGAACATTCGATAGTCGAGGCCTTCACGGTGGCGACGCCGTGTAGTCTGGTAGATAGGGTCAACGTTTCAGAGGACTCTGCTATCTTCATTGTCGCGGTAGACGTTGTCACATCCCAGAAGACCGTGCACGTATGTTGTCACAGTTGGAAGAATTATTATTGCACTTTTTGTTTGTTTCCGCTCCTGTTTATTATGTGATCATACTAACTCTTTGATTTCAATACCGTATAAGCGCGCGTCGTAAATAAACAGGTTTAGACGTGAGAGTCATAATTTCAATTATATGTATGTATTATGAGAGGAGGTAGGTTTCCCAATCCACTTAGACCAGTTATTGGTCCATTGTGCGTCCCCCTTTTAGTTTCTACTGTCGCCATAACCTACCGGTAACGGTGCGTGCCATCAGCCCCGGTAGAGCCAACGAGTTCGGCCCCCGGTACCTTGATGCTTCCCCCATCCACCAGAGGCATTGGAGACTACTTGGGCGGGAAAGGGCCTGTAATTTAGCTCAGAGGTCTCCTAAAGACATGAGGTTCTTTTACGTGCAGTAAATCTACGACACGGGACACACGGCTTAAAGTCCCTCACGGAGGACTTGTTCCCTTAAAAATTCCACGACCTCCGCCGGATTTGAACCCGCGTACCTTGAGTCGTGAGGTGGGAACGTTACCCCTAGACTACGGAGGCCGCTTCAATTATATGTAACTGGAAAACTAAAACATTACAATTAGTATGGATGCGTTTCTTGAGACCACTTCCAGGGTTCACTCGATTAGCCCACCAAAGAAAATCTGATATCACAGAAAGATTGGAAGTTACACATACAATTGAAGTGATACAGGGATGTCAACAGAAGTGGATAAATCATTTCGAAAGAACCGTAAGAGACTGCGTTACACATTTTGCGGCTTAGGATAACCATAACGATGAATGGGAAACCAAGATTATCGCGGGATTCATTATTCCTTGTTCATGATGTTGGTGATAAGATCTTATGGAAGTAAGTAGTTTTGACTAATCTTTATTAGTATTTACTGCTTGACTCATAGAGGCTGGTATTTAAGTTATATATACTATTTGCATTTATTTTTGTCTTGTGTACTGTTGTACAGAATTTTAGTTGCGTTTCGTTTGGTTTTATCTTTAGAATTCCTTCCTGTAGTGTCAAAGTTTCACACTTTATATTCAAAATAGTCTCCTTCTAAATCAATATATAGCTGGATTCGATTGACCAGACCCGGGATTGAACCCGGGCCGTCGCAGTGTCCCGGCTTAGATTTGAACGGAGAAGCTCCCGAATAGCCATACAAGTCTGCAGCTAAATCAGCCTGATTGATGTCGGAGCAAGCTGACGGCTAGTACCCATAATGCGTTTAAGTGTAAAGATCGCATAACGGTCAGGTGGTGGGGACATTTCTAGTATTCCATGCTTACTTACTTACTTACTCATGGAGCTGAGCCCTTCTCGAGGAGCCGCCAATCGTACAGCTACTCAATAATTTCGCAGCACTTTATGGAACCCGAAGGTTCATTACCGTGTTCACAAGAGCCCTCCACTGGTCTCTATCCTAAGCCAGATCAATCCATTCCATACCATTCCATCCTTTCTCTCTAAGATCAATTTTAATATTGTCCACTCACCTACGCCTTGTTCTTCCCAGTGGTATCTTTCTTTCTGGTTTTCCCACCAATATCCTACACGCATTCCTCTTCGCCCCTTTCGTGCTACATGCTCTGCCCATCTCGCCCTCCTTGACTTGATCATNCCGTAAATCTACGACACGGGACCCACGGCTTAAAGTCCCTCCCAGAGGACTTGTTTCCTGAATTTTTCCGCCCTTAAAAATTCCACGACCTCCGCCGGGTTTGAACCCGCGTACCTTGAGTCAGGAGGTGGGAACGGAGGCCGCTTATCATTCTAATTATACTTGGAGAAGAGTACAAGCTCCTCATTATGCAGTTTTCTCCAACCTCCTGTCACTTCATCCCTCTTCGGTCCAAGTATTCTCCTCAGCACCCTGTTCTCAAACACCCTCAGTCTGTGTGCTAATGTAACACTAGAGACTTCGTGTACATTTCCGTAAGCTTGTTACGAAAATGTACACAAAGCACATGAAATTGTATTTCATCTTCATGTAGGTGTGTGTTGCTTAAGGCTGAAGTCCAAACAGAAGGTTCGATCGGACCAAAGCTCACTTCTTGATCTTTGTATTGTCAAGAACACCTATGAGCACACAAGATTCAAGGTTAGTTTACTAACAAGTGACGTGCTGATGACGGATCACATGTTGTATCCTCATGAAACATTTATGCTTTTACATGAGTAATGATTTAATGATGTGACCGTTACTTTATAATCAGATGCTGTTTTCAACGAGCTCTGGATAGCGTAGTCGTTATAGCGACTGGTTACAGGTCGGACGACTGAGGGGTCGAATTTCGAGTCCCGGTAGGTGCAAGAAATTTCTCCACTTCGTTGTTATATATTGGTGGGAAATTTGAATACACTTAACAGGGGACTTTTCATTCGAAATGGTTACCTACGTACGGCATAACGTACGTTGGTTCGTACATTAGATGGAATTTAGCACGAGTTACTGTACATGCCACCAGTTTTTACACCAATAAATTGAATTTTTCCCCTGCCGAGAGTATTTACAAGGCTAGTGTGACTCGAAATCGGTAAGCAGTGAACGTTTCCTTAAGCAGCAGTAGCCTATTGGTTTTTTGTAATGGAGACGCAGCCTGTTTCATATAAGGTAGGAACTGAATTCTTAAATGTTTTATGAGTTTCAGACGGTTAGGGCGCCTAAAACCGAGATAGCAGAGAGAGAATATTTGAAGTAGACGAAACCAGCTGTTAACATGTAATTCTGCTTATATTTTTACACCACACAGCCACTTTACTACTTCAGATATGAGGTTCCCACAGCGGGTAAGTGTGAAAAGTACTGTCTTCTGGAAAATGACGCCGTGTAGCCTGATATAATTTTATTAGCAGTTCGGAGAAACATACTGTCTCCACCCTCAAGGTTGAAGATCAAGCCCAGCAAATAGCAAGCAGAACTCGCTGAGGATTGCGGCAATACGGCGTACTGATATGACGTTATATTCCGCAAGCTGGTGGCTCAGTGCCACTGCTGACACATCTGAACGTGTCTTATCGGTTGCGCCACACGTGGGGAAGCTCCCAAGTTCAAATTGCATCTTTGCAAGTGCAACTAGCGACGAAGCTACGGACCGGACGACCGAGGAGTCGCGGTTCAGTTCTCGGCAGGGGCAAAAAATTTTTCTCGTCATAACGCCCACCTAGCCTCCTGTCCAATGGGTACCGGGTACTTTATCCCAGGTGTTAAAGCGACAGGGGCGTGAAGCTCACCCCTTACCTACAGTTAGTGTAGAGGTCAAGAATGTTGGAGCTATGCATCACCCCTCCATATGCCCTTGTGATATGATATAGGTAAAGGTGTCCCTGTGCTTAACTAATTAAAAACTACGCCGTGAAGGGGTATGGAGGAGTGGATGTATAGATGCACATTTTCTTCACTTCGATTTATGTTATCGTACTTAATATATAATTAAGTACAGGGCTAATTTTACCTTTTTACCTTATACCATTATTTCCCTTTCATTACACATAAATCAGTAATTGATTTTGGGGTTATTTAACGACGCTTTCTCCATGACGTACGTTATACAGTGTCTCTTGGTAGCATGATTGTGAATAATTAATTGAGCACTGTGACGAAAGCAGCTATTGTGATTATTGTAATGTTCTAGCATAGCATTCTCGTAGAGGCACTGTTACAGGTACGTGTATTATCTTATTTGGCGTGTTGATGGAGCCTCGCGTTGGGCACCAATTCTTGCTGGTCGTGTCTTATGTAGGGCGTTGATGTTGGCCAATGAAGGGTAAAGTTGGCCGCAGCTGCCTTCTGCGAAGGGTAAAGGTGGACACAGTAGAAGTCGATAATTTTGTCTCACCTTAATAGTTGTTTGGGCGCCACCCCAGTCGGGGAACATGAGACTAACTCTTGGGCCGTTAAGTGGGCCTTGGCTTCAAGAAAGACGGTCAACAAAACCGCAAGAACTTTATAACACACACACTTTATTTAATGAGTTGTAACTACATTTTGTTACACTTGAATATAAATCTGTACACAGTTCTTTGTCCTCCTTTTGTGAAGACGGAACGTACATGAACATGTCGTCATCGCTCGGAAACTAGTTAGCGTCTCTTCTGGACATATCGACATCTCAGCGTCAGTATGATGTCATATTACAATTTCAGCAAGCTGATTAGCTGTTGGTGGGAAGTACCGCTGTATAGCCCCCTAGCTAACCTACTCCTTGGGCTTGCTTTCGTTGTTTTCTCTAGTCTCTAAGTACGAATGCCGGGCTAGTAGCTCGAAGGTCCGGACCGCTTCCTTCTAAATCCCTTTTAATTCATCATACGTCAGTCTTCTTACCATTCGGAATTATGAAGTCTAGATGCTGACACCTGTCTTCAGATGCATAATGCCGTGTAGTGTGGCAGAAGTTTAGTGCTTCCCTCTCTAAGACAGGAGAGTACGTCAAGGAAGCAGTAAGAATATTAAAGCCTTGGTACGCATCTACCAGACCACCTGGCGTAACATTCCATTTTATTGTAACGTGACACAACACCTTGAGAACCTCAGATCTCGTTCACCTTTCGCTGTTTACCACACGTTTTGACTGCCGATCCATGGCCAGAACCATATTGCTTTTGCTTTGGTTTTTCATATATACAGCAAGGTGTAATAGTGAAATTAAATCCAGGATTGCCATGGCAAAAGCTGCATTTAGCAAGAAGAAGAATCTTTTTACCAGCAAATTGGACTTAAATTTGAGGAAGAAACTAGTGAAATGCTACATTTGGAGCATAGCTCTGTATGGGGCTGAAACATGGACACTTAGGGCAGTAGATCAGAAACATCTGGAAAGTTTTGAAATGTGGTGTTGGAGAAGGATGGAGAAGATCAGTTGGACCGATTATGTGAGAAATGAAGAAGTGTTAATTAGAGTCAGTGAGCAGAGGAATATCCTACATGAAATAAGAAAACGGAAGGCTAATTGGATTGGTCATGTTTTACGCAGAAACTGCCTTCTAAAAGAAGTTATTGAAGGAAAGATAGAGGGGTGGATAGAAGTGACAAGAAGACGTAAGAAGATGCTGGATGACCTTGGGGACAGAAGAGGATACTGTCATTTGAAGGAGAAAGCTCTAGATCGCGTTAAGTGGAGGAATTGTTTTGGAAGAGACTGTGGACCTGTCGTCTTGACATTACTGATGATGATGATGATATACAGCGTGAACATAAATTACTCACCACATTTGAAACTTAGATAAATCACAAAGTTTCGGAGATATCGAGGAATGGATTGCATTGTTCTAAAGAACCGCTAGATGTTTTTTCTTGTTAGTAATTGATTGTCCGGCCGATAGTGGCGCTGCTGAAATGTGCACAGCTGATGAACCCAAAATGGCAGTTTTACTCGGCAAAAGGCAATGTCTCTGTTGTATCGGGGGTTAAAATCAGTTATTCAAATGCAAAGACTTTACCGTTGATGGAGAACAAGCGCCTGGAAGCGGTTTCAACAGACAGGTAAGTGTCCTGCATAAGAAAGGCGCACGCAAGCCTTAAGTAGACGCTGACACGCTTGAGATGGTTCTTGAAGGTTTTCAGCGCAGCCGGATGAAATCCATTTTGTCGCGCTAGGAGATAACTGAAAGTTCCCCGTTCAAATGTACAAAAAAGATTCTACGCCGTTGGCTGGAGCTGCACGCATACAAAATACAGATTGTGCAAGCACTCGAACCTGACGACGGCCGTGCTAGAAAGAAATTTGATAGGATCATGCTAGACCATATTGACAATGAAAATGACTTTCTGGACAGAGTGATTTCACTTGTGTGGTATGGTGAACAAACACAACAGCAGAATCAGGGGTTCAGAGTCCCCACATGCAGTTCGCGAGGGATGGCCCCAACTTGAACGTGCGGTGATTGGACCCCTTGAAGACCGTGAACGGTGCAAGTATTCTGGATATGCTTGAGTTATTTGCAGCCCCGCAGACGGCACGCCTTCAAGCGAACGTTTTCTTTCAACAACATGGTGCCCCTCCACACTGGGGCCTTACAGTGAGACAGACTCTAAATGAAACTAATATGGGCCCATCCTTAGCCTCGTGAGGATAATTGAGGAACTACTTCAAGGAAATAGCGGCTCCGCTCTAGAAAACCGAAATTAACGGACGTGGGGATTCGTTGCGCTGCTCACGAGACACCCTCTATCCGCAAAAGTTGGCGCTTACTCCGCCGACAAGCGGCGGTCGCTCGGTCGGTATAGTTCGCTTGCGGACTCAAATCACGGATTTTTTGTTTTGTTTAGCATGGGCCAGTCGTTCCCCCAATATAACCCCACTTGAGGTTTTCTTTTGGGACTATGTAAAAGACCAAGTGTTCCGTCCAAAGTTGGTAGTGTGGTTGAACTTCGTGCACGAATGTAACATTGCGACTGCTTTTATAACACCCCAGATGCTGGAGAACACGTTGCGTGAAATCGAGAGCTACAAATGATGCTCACGTCGAGATGTGTTGCACTTGATCTGTTGTTCTTTCAAATAAAGCAAATCATTTCTCTGTACTTCGTGTACTTTGAGTTGTGTGTGTACTTGTAATGTGGTGAATGAATTGTGGCCACTCCGTGTATTATAGTACTCCTTAACCTATCCAGTCACTGTTTCCTCCTCCCTCAGCACACACCTGGGTAGGTTAAGCGCATAGCAAGGTGTAGCCCTAGAGATCAGTATTGGGAGGCGACGAAATGAACTCAACTGGCCACAGGAAATGTTCCCGTCTGTAGTTTTTTTCCGTTGTTTCTGCTGCCACATATTAACCTTCTTAGTGTCATGCTCTTGGTGTATTATGTGCAATAAATGCCATGTCATTTTTGTTAGAAATGCAAACATTATGGAATAGAATTATACTCGCAACAATTTTGGTAACGTGTCTGGAAATATACCTGCGGCTGTAACAGATCATGTTTAATAAGTTGGGCTTATACAAGTTCATATCTGTCTGCATTTTATACATACAAAATAAATGTTTTACCTCAAATTTAAAATGTTCAGATTTGAAACTTCATATTTGAAGTTGATTTTCACATACTGAATTTTTTATTACAATTAATGACAACACGTTATGGAACGTTTTTATATTCACCTATTCAGAAGTAATAAATATTTGTGTTGCGTGGAGCCTCTTCTGTTTGAAGTTGTCCCATAGAGCACTTACACTCTTGAGAGCACCACCCAAGTCAGGGTTACTTTGCAACTGACGACTTACAACCTCGCAGTCCCTCTTGGCGCCAAGCAAATCGAGACTTAGACCATAATTTTTTTTTAATTGAAGACTAGGGGTTATAGTCCTTATATAACATTCTCACTGAGGAGAGGATGGGTCTGTCGTTTACAATTACTGTTGGTCCTCGTCGTGTCAGTCATTCTCGGGTCTGAATCCCGCGGGACTCAAGACCGTAATTTACTGTCTCAGATTCAAGACTGCCCCAACCGCGAGGGCCAGGTCTCCATATTTATATCCCAAAGGAACAGGGTGACCCAGTTATACCCCAGGCACTGGGTTCCCTTTTCGTCGCCTTCTACGGCTCACTAGGCTGCGGTATGGATATTCGAACCTGCCTACACACGGTAGCACCACCCATGGAGTCCCTTACTACGTTTTGTACACACAGTTCTTAAACTTCCTCCCGTTTCCGTGCCTAATTCTCTTCAGTCGAAACAATCCTCCTGCTTGTTTCCTGGGAAATTTCTCAGATATTTTGAATCGCCCTCATCGTCCATGATTTTTTTTCCCGTCAGCATTCGTCACTCAGTGCTTCAGTAATTTCTAATGCAAAATGTAGTCGGGTCATTAGTTTGGCATCTTGTGAAACATTTGTTTAGGAGGCATATAACAGTTTCGGACCATTCGTGAAAATACTCTGAAGCATATCTTTCTCCAGTATTTTACAGTTCTCCATTCGTCAAGATACATATATTTTATCATATCTGATGTGTATCACCGATAAAGCCATTGTACCTGTGAATTCTAGTAGGATTTGTAGCATTTATATGTCGGCCTTGTCGAACCCGTGTTTCCTTAGAATTTTCTACTTTACTCTGTGTCTGTGTGTTGGGCCATGCTGATACACTTTTTCTGGCAAAGCGAATGTGATAATGAATTATGGAATACTTCTTTTCTCCAATTTTAAATTTCTTACCGAAAGTCTGTGGCAGGAATTTTATGTTCCTACGAATGGCCCCAATTATAGATGTTCCAAGCTTATAGAAGGCATTGGTAAGTGGCAGAGCTGTAAAGAAACTTCCCCACGAAAATACATATGACAACTTTAAGCTACGTATATAATTTCCCTTCTGCTACTATTTCATGACGACAGTATAAACCGAGTCAGCCTTATTTATCTCAGCTTTTTCCGTTTTGCTGCTCTGTAAATAAGAAATGCCAGATACAGGATAACACAACACCAACAGCTTTGTTTCCCAACGATGGTGGTTCTTGTTGGGTAGATGCTGCGGTAGGTTGGTGTGGTTTTTAGTTCCAGCCACACACTAATGGACGCAAAGCTGCTAGTGAAGAATGTAGGGTGGCCGAAATACTGCATTTCCATGGTACACATATTAGAGGTTGGGCTACTGCTCAGGGATCATACNACACGGGACCCACGGCTTAAAGTCCCTCCCGGAGGACTTGTTCCCTGAATTTTTCCGCCCTTAAAATTTCCACGACCTCCTCCAGGTTTGAACCCGCGTACCACGAGTCATGAGGTGGGAACGTTACCTCTAGACTACGGAGGCCGCTGGGACTTCTAATTTTATCCACGTTAAAGAGATCGGCAACAAAACTGGCGACAGATTAGTGTTGGTCTGGAGGAGCCGTACGTATCTGCTGATTTCTGCCACTGGGATATTTAGATATGGGAAAGAGACGAGTGCTGCGGCAGATGGAGGGGTATGTTTTGATTCGTTAAGTTCACCATCTACAAAGTTTGGCACTGGTGGGTCTAATTTATGTCAAGGTCATTCTCAATGTGATTGTCACTTTCGTTTTGCCCACCAACGTCTGATTCATCACTGTTAGACACTTGCCTTTAGGGTGCGGCCACGCAGCTTATCTGTTCTGGTAGAGTTCAAGGAATGTGGTTACTGCTGATGCTGTCGAAATATTCTGTCGTCTCCACTACCAGTCCACAGATCGCTTTCTGTCAATACATCGTCAGTTTCCCAATTTCTTACACAAATTGTCAGTTCATATGCGCACGGTGGCATTCAAATTTAAATCTCCACAGCGTGGCAAAACCGCACTACGCACTACGAAACAAAAAGTATGCGGTATTTCCCGGATTACTTTAAATAAAAATCGATTATGGATTGGAAGCAAGATATGAGATACTACTACGCCTTGTGATTCTCGCTGTATTATAACGGCCAACCGACAGGCGCGTGGCACGATGTATGAGACCAGAGTTGTGGGAACATGCACGGAAGACGTGGTGGTGTGTTTTGTTTCGGAGAGAGACTGCCTCCTTACTCTATCGAGTGGGCCCAGCTAAGTATGCTTTTTACCTGAAGACGGAGGTAGAGTCTAGTCTCTAAAATGTTGTTTCAAATAAAAGTCAGTAATTCTATTGATCCAATTGCCCGTTCACGGACCGGCCTGTACGTAGTATTGGTACAGTTGTTTCTCATGCTTGTTCTTCTGTAACTCCCCAGCTCCAAATTTTTGTTGGAAAGTCTAATATTCATAGTGGCATTTTTCTCGGTCTTACTTAGTTCCATAAGGCAATGTAATGTAGTGCCTACGTCCAAGCACCGTGCCTTCATTGCCAATAATGGGTACTGAAGTAGATCTCCAAGGATTTTGGATCTCAGCGCTAGATGGAAGGTAAAGGTCAACTTCATACTTCGTAGAATGGATTGGAGATCGAGTGAGCCCCAGACGTAGCTGTGTACAAGCCCCTACTGACGTCGACACCAGGCCTCCAGCTCGTAATTACTGATGCTCACCATTGCTGCTGCTGTAAGTTCATGGATAGCTCAGCCGGTTTGATGACTAGGTTATAGCTGGACTAACGAGGAGCCGGGTTTCGATTCCTGGCAGGGGCAAATGACTCCTCTCTTGTCGGGGACCCGCCTAGTCTCCTGCTCAGTGGGTACCCTGGGCTGTTTTTACGGGAGTAAAGGAGGCAGGGAGGGAATCTAACCTGGCTTGCATCTGGTGTCAGAGTTAAGAATACTTGGACTTATACCTCCATTCTCCCATACATATGCATGGCTTAGTACTTAACTAACTGCCTTTACCTGTAACTTCGCATTCGACGCTTCATTGCCTCACTGACACATAACTGTTAAGTAAGTAAGTTAGGCCGCTCCAAAGCTCAAGCGGTTAGTCGCTGGCTTCCCACCGCGGCGGCCTGAGTTCGATCCCGGGTCTGGTCAAGTGGGATTTGTGGTGGACAAAGTGGCGCTGGGGCAGGTTTTCTCCGAGTATTCGGTTTCCCCTGCCAATCTTCATTCCACCAATTGCTGCACAATCACCCTCACCTATCATCTGGGGCTGGTACAATAGGCCAGAAGTGGCCGCAGTACAAGGGACTTAGTCCCACCCCACTAGCAATAAAAAAAAGAAGACGGTCATGGTGATCTTAGTTACCGTGTTATTCTCACTGAATTGTGCATTCCTCGTTTGTCGACAGTGAACGCTGTTCCTAACATTGACTCAATCCAGTGAATCTCATAAAACTGTTTTTTTCGAGAGTTACTGCGTGCGATAAGGCTTAATCACGAACTACTATCTGTAAATAAATTCTTATTTTATGCTAAAAGTAAATGAAATATGAACATAACTGTCTTTGATAGCCTTATGTTTAGCTTTCTTGATAACACAGTGTTTCGAAAGAACATTTTCTTAACAAATCAAGCACTGCTAATACAAGAAATGCCCTTATTAATCAGTTGTATAAACACGGAAAGTATTTATGGCGCTTCCCAGATGGAGTATTATTTGTGTAATTATTTACATACCGTTTTCAGTAGTCTGTGTGTAAACTACAACAATTAAGTATAATACGTGCAATAAATTCTTCCCAGAATTTTCTTTTCCAAGAAGTGTTTTCGGCGAGAAAAGGTTCATTTCGCTAATGTGTTGATCGTAAATATTTCTCTGACTCATGATTTAAAATAATACAAGAAATGTTAAAATTTATAGCCCAGTTTTAATATAAGGCGTATAGACCTATTAGGAACATCAGTTCAGACCAATATTGTTGACACGTGGAGGTTAAAATGCAGGATATTAAATCTCTCAGTGTAGTAATCACTAGGGCCTGGATTTTTTGAAAATGCATTTGAAATTAAGGATAATTAAGGATGAGACAACCGATTTATGTGGCCGATGCATATCAAATTTCGTAGTTAAGCTACATCCAGACGAACCCGGCAAACCTCATCTTCTTGCTTGCAAAGTACTAGAGAAAACCAACCATAGCACAATAGCAAGATTTGTAATGATTCTCTGTGACTACTGTGGCCATCTGATATTGATAATAATTGTTGTAAGGTGCTTGTATTACTCACAGATGCAGCTTCCTATATGTTGAAAGCAGCAAAGGCCTTACAAGTATTTTATCCAAATCTTATACACGTAACCTGTTTAGCGCACGGATTACACCGTATTGCAGAAAAATACGCGCACAGTTTCCAGCTGTTAACGATTTAATTGCAAGTGGAAAAAAACTATTTCCGAAAGCACCAGCTCGTGTCCAGTTCTACAAAGATTGCCTACCTCAGGTTCTTCTGCCACCTGAACCTGTCCTAACGAGGTGGGGGACATGGTTATCTGCAGTTTCATTTTATCAGGAGAATTTCAATAAAGTAAAAGAAGTGGTTACAAAACTTGAAAATGAGTGTGCATGTGTCCGTGAAGCAATAGTGGTGTTTGGAAGTGATACTGTTTATCAAGATGTGAATTTTATGGTTGGTTGAAGAAATTCTTGCTTCAAAAGTCCTTCAGCCGGTCATTACGACTCTGGTTTTCATGGGTTTCATCTGTCTTCAAGTTGTTACTGCATACTTGTCATACAGCCCTTCGAATTCAACTGATGCAAATGAAGCTTCTTGCTCTGGAGACTTGAAATTGCTTTTCGGAAATGTCTGTACGTGTCTGGCTCGCGAGTCAGACTCGGCTGGGGTTCCAGTGAGCCAAACTCGTCCGTGTGTGGGTCGCCACGCTCATGCATGTGTGGTGAAATTAATCCGAGCCCGGCTCCTCGCCGAGCCGGACTCGTACGTGTCGGGGCCGCCAAAGTGTTCATTTCGCAGTTATTCAGAAAATCGAAATTCCACGACCTTAATTAATACTAAAGAGTACTATCGTCTAGCATATAAGAGCCAGGATAGCGACTGGCTACGGGTTGAACGACCGAGGGGTCGGAGTTCGAGTCCCGGTGGGGTATAGAATTTTCAGTTCTCGATCTCGTCCAGGCGGGCTCTGGGGTTCACCCAGCCTCCTATTGAATGGTTACCGGGCACTCTATCCCCGGGGGTAAAGCTACAAGGGCGTGAAGCTGACCACTCACCTCCAACTTAGTGCCGAGGGTAAAAAAAAAGTGGGTTTATACATCCACTCCCCCTTACGCCTTCATGGCGCATTGCTTAATTAGTTAAACATCGCCTCCACGGAGCAGGTAGGAAGCAGAGCTTGCAGCTTCACGCTGGTTTCTTGCTTGGTTGATTCTTTGGCCGTTAGATGTTATCTACGTAGCTGCTCACAGATGTTATTTCTGAACGTCCGAAGGAATCGTCTGCAGACTTGCGGAAGTCCAAGAGGAACAGAAGTGGGCACCTGGCCCTAATGACGAAGGAAAGAGACATTTTGGCTTTTGAGGGACATGTTTGGGTAAGAAGAACACTAAATTAGTTTAGGGCAACACGGAAAGGAAATGATGATAATTATGCAGGAGGTGGAAACTGTTAGAATTAAATTTGATCAGTTAAAACGGACGAAGAGTTAAACGGCTTTAGAGAAACTTGGTAAGAAATAAAGAAGTGGGAGGAGGACAAGGGGTTTCACCCCAAAGTTCAGTTTTACAAGACGCTCAAAAAAAGAATATTTTGATTCTGGGATTGGAGGAGAGTGCCCATAGAAGGTATATGAATACATTACAAATACTGGTTCCTGAGTTTTCGCTTCTGAAACTTTAACGTGTAGCTTTGACTTTCCGGGCTAGTCCATGTCTAGTGTTCACGGTTTTACCTGAAGGTGACAACTAAAGGGTCTACCGAAACGTTGGAAACCTATCAACATTCGACGCGGCCTAGTCCCGAAAGCGAAGCCACCCACTGAAAAAAAGATCTTTGAAGAACTGACATACGTGTATTTTCCTTTGATACGACACGGACCGCATAGAAAACGACGCGTCCAACAATTTTTCTATTGCCCTTGTATTCGTTGCAGCTGTAACGTTTTTACTGAGCCCTTGTCTAGCAACGATAGTGGGATTCACATATACGTGTAGACAGATTAATGGGAGGCATTTATGAAGTACGCCATTCAGATGGGTTCAGGTGCCTTGATATACGTACTAGGTTCATAAAGATTGGTTCAGGCATTCGATAGAGGTGGACACACAGACATCATGGTGATCGCACAAGCGTACTTTTATTTTTTCAAAATAAGGAAAGTATGCTGAAAAAGGCGAAGCTGTATGATACAGAAGAGCGGATTGGAATCATGGTATCGGACATTGATGCTGTGGCGGTGGACATCGCCAAATTACAACGAGTTTTACAACTTTTTGGAAGATATATCGAACATTGTGAAGTACCGGAAACCTAGGAGGACAAGAGGAAGGTTTCGTAAGAAAGCGGAAACATAGTCTTCTCTTAGCTCAAGTCACAGTACGCAGGCGCGTGCTGTCTTCTGTTGCTCGAATACTAGGGCCATGGGTTCGATGTGTGTTTGCTGTTCTTCTGTGTTTATGTTGTCCTATGTAGGTAGAGAGGCCTTACGATGGGGCACCTCCCGTCCGAGGACTTCTGGCAGTTGTCAGATTCATAGTTGCAGAAGCTGATTCTGAATGGGAACACCCGGAGTGCCTAATCGGTAAACGAAGAAGGAGGGGGGAGGAGGAGAAGAACTTGAGTAGGGGTCGGTTTACTGTGAACTAGGCCACTTTAAGCAGAATATTCGAATTGAAGTAGGGAGGAAAGATAAGCGTAGGAAATACAACGCGACGCGGGGTAGTCGAAATATAGTGCAAGGTGAGCAAAGCTGCGCTGATCACTCGTAGGAAGCCTTGCTTCAATAGAAAGTGCTGTCGCATGATGGGTTTATGTGTCAGAACGCAGTGGCTACGGCTGAAATAGCAAGAACGTCGTCCCAAGGGAAATTGTGTCCACACTAGCAGGGAGTGGGGGCACGCGGTAGCGTAGTTGGTTGAGGGGCTATGCTACAAGCTGGAGGTCGCGGGTTTAAGTCTCGATGAGGTCATTGGATTTTTTCAGTTGCCCTAATCCTGGGGTTCACTCAGAGTACCAGGAATTAATTAAATAAATTTCATGGGGAGTGAAGCGCGGCCGGCGCGTAAGGCTGACAGCCTTACCGCCATCTGTGAGCCCCTCACCGTCTCACAACCCTATGGGTCTTCACGTCCTGGTACAGGGATAGCTTTACTTTTACTAGCAGGGAGTGTCCTTAAGCTTTTGGCTACACAGTACAGTTGTATGACGTCGGAGCGCTGAAAGAGGTTTGGAAAGGGTTCAGGTAGCGTAGGTTTGACGCGTTAACCCCTTTAGGGATTTTAATTTGTTTAAGCTTCATGTTTAAGGGATTCTTTGCTCCGGCTGTTTCTTCAGCAATTTCTTCAGTGTAAGATTTGAGGTTCTGACAGCGGCGGTTATGAGGAGTGCTGACTTCTGGGGTATAGCGCCGTACAGTCCTGAGGAATATGTCATCTCCAAGGTCTGCTTGCTACCTGCTTCACGATGGTTTCTTGCGTGGCTTATCTTTCGACCCCGAATATGGAGGCGTCATGTTCTCCGAAACATCGGTTGACTTCAACAGACTACACGTTATATCCCAGAACACTTCAACTTGTTTGATGATTGCAAGAATTAAGATATTAATAAATTTATTCAGAATAAGGGTTTGATTTTAAAATGTTACTAGTAAGTTAAGAGAGTAAATTGGAAGTTGAATATTTTATTTTAATTAAAATTATACTGAAAATTATTTTATGGGTTTGAGATAGAGATAGAGAGAGAGAGAGAGAGAGATGAGGTGTGTGGTTAAAGAAGGTTTGTTTGATTATCTGTAATAAGATGGGAAAATAGAATTTAGAGTTAAATATTTTATCATGGTGTATTTTGGATGTAAGAGGTTGGAGTGTAATTATAATTCCTTTTTTGTGTTTTTAAATTAAAGACATTGTTGGTATTTATTTTAGATTTAAGGGTGTGTGTGTGTGGGGGAGGGTTGGAATAAATTTTTGGTCGAAGAATGGCACTAATGTGCTGGTTCAAGTAAGATTCAAAATTTCAATAAAGGAGTGCAGTGAAGGTTCGAGTAGGAGCATGCAAATGCACAGTTTTGCAGCATTCCTAAGGTTATGTGCGTTGTTTGCCTGTGATTTGAGCAACATATTTTAATTGGAATTCAATTGCCCTAAATAATAATCCAATGTCTTAAGGAGAATATTTGAACCGAAGAGAGATGAAGTGACAAGAGGCTGAAGAAAACTGCATAATGAGGAGCTTCATAACTTGTACTCTTCGCCAAGTGTATGTATGATATGGCAGGGCATGTAGCACGAATGCGGGAGAGAAAGAATGCTTATGGGATTTTGGTGGGAAAGCCAGAAGGAAAGAGATCACTAGGAAGACCTAGACATAGGTGGGAGGGTAATATTAAGCTGGATCTTAGAGAGATAGGATGGGGTGTGAAAACTGCATTGATGTGGCTCAGGACAGGGATCCGTGGAGTGCTCTTGCAAACGCGATAATTAACTTTCGACTTCAATAATGTTTTTATTATTGAGTAGTTGGGCAACCGGCGGCTTCTCAGTAAGAGCTCAGCTCCATAGAGTTCGGTAATTACCATAATCCGATATTGAATAATCCTACAACGAAAATTTAATATGAAATTTCTTAAGTGCAGTAACGTAATTGTTATAATTCTTCACAAGAACTGAAAAAAGTTCAGTTAACGTAAAATTGAAAGCGGTCTTCATAAAATTACAGAACATTTGTTTGACAGCACCGAAGCAATTTTCTTCCCGATTTTTAGCTAAACAGATGCCTCTGCATACACGACATACTCAAGTGCCTGCAGCAGTTTTACACTATTTTCCTTTTTGGCTTATGAGATCACCATGCTGTCTGTGTATCTCTGCTTGTCCACATGCTTGAACCAGTCTTTATGAAAAATGTTATGTATATCATGGCACCTGAGCCCATCTCAACTGCTTATTTCATAGATCTTTCCCATCAATCTGTGTTTCTACATGTATTTCCCTATCGTTGCTAGGCAACGGCTTGGTAAGAAAGTTACCGCTGCAACGAATACACACTCAACAATAGAAGAATTGTTGGACGCATCGCATTCTATGCGGTCCTTTTTCGTTTCAAAGGAAAGGAGGCGATTGTCTTTACTGCTGGTTGGTTCTTCTTCGGCTGTCTTATTTCATCCCCAATTGCAAATCGTTTTAATTTTTTTGCAGTTGGGCCTAGTTCCTTTAAATTTGCATGTGAAGAGAAAACAAAACTTCCCCTGTGAACTGGGAAGAGCATTATAGTGTAAATGTTAATGAGATGCGGAATTAGTTCTGATTTCACAGTGTGAGATGTTACGTACTGCTTCGCGTCACTCCAGTGATGCAATCTTTGGGATATCAGCCGAATATTGGATGATGGAAACCATTAGCAGCACTCCCAGCTGTAGTTGCTTTCATTCTCATCTTGTATAGATCAAAACGTCATCGTTGTGAAAGAGCATTCAAGGCTTCCCACAGACACTGAGGCAGTTTCATAAAGGTTTGAAATAAGATGTCTGATGGCTGCAACCATGAAGATGTGTGGAGGTAGACACAGCAAAGACATCCCAAGGCTCTTTCAATATTGAAGCATTATCCCATCTCTGCTGTATGAATTGTGTTCATCCACAACAAGCGCAGGATAACTATACCTGTGAAATCACACTCGGAAACATCTGAAGAGTGAATGTAGGCGCTGTTACTTTGAAGGCAGAAGCTGACTCTCGTAAACAGTGTTAGGCGTTTTTTCAAAAATAAGTAGATGAATATACCGAACAGGTTGATCTAGAGGTAACGTTCTTGACATGTGTTCGAGAAGCCTCCTAATCTCGGCCATGGCGTCGGTTATCCTAACATAGGTTCTTTGTCTACCGCAGCGGCCCGGGATCGATCCAAGGTCAGGTGATATGGGATTTGTGGTGGACAAAGTGGTACTCGGGCGGGTTTTCTCCGAGTAGTTCAGTTTCCCCTGCCAGTTTTCGTTCACCAGATGCTCCATACTCATTATCATCCAGAGCTGGTACAATAGGCCAATTAGTTTCAGACGTACCAAGTGGACTTAGGTTCTTCATGGTGTTCCACTGTCCTTCCAGGCAATTGTTGCGTTAGTAACTACCGCTTCCTTCCAAGTCCTTTCCAAGTCATCACCCCACCATCCGACGCTGTATAGAAGGCGTCGTTAATTAACTCGCTAAAACAAAAGTACAAACAAAAGAAGGTAGATAGCGTGTAATTTTCACCGGCACTGTTACGAGCAAGAACCGTGTCCTTTCTCCATCCTGACCGTCCGTCCAGTGTGTTACGTTGAATCTGAGTGCAGCTCCGAAAAATTCCATGAACTCGAAGGCGATATCTCCACTCCTCGATTAGAGTATGCTAATTCTCCAGGTAAATTTCTGCTTATAGTTTTGACGCGGTATCGTAGTTGTTTGTGGCACTGTTCTATGGATATTTCAATTAACCTAATCCTTGCAGCCGCACTATGGCCTTGGGGCTCGACTCAGCCTCTAACAAAAATGAGCACCAGGAATCTTCCTGGGGGTATAGGGCGGCCGGTGCGTAAGGCTGCTCTCACCGCCATCTGTGAGCCGATTGTGTAGAAAATGTGGGAGCCTCGAACTTTCACAACCGTATGGGCCTCCACGGCCTCTTACAGGGACGGATTTTTTTATTTTTGACGAAGTACATTATACATTTTGAGATATTGGACCTGGCTGCTTGTCCCATTTCTGATTGAAATAATTGCAAAAGACATTTCCGTTTGCTACCATTGCTGGCTGCGGCCTCTCACTTAATTTCAATTCCAACTCATCTGCAGTTAATGCACAGAAATGTTTGCATTTTGACCATTAAGTTACAGAACAGACTTTCAGACGGCTGAAGTACTGTATAGGACCCATTATAATGGCTGTGTACAGTGTAACCATATGCTGTATTACAATAAGGCTTATGAGTTCACAATCTTCACATTCCTTCTGGCCGTAATACCCGAAGAAGCTCTGCCTATTTTGGCCATACTATCAATGCATATTGTCGCGTATCGGGCGTATATCGCGACAAATAAATTCACGCCGTATTTTATATAGCGAATTTTATTTCACATTCGCACTTACAATCACCCAAATTACAGATTTACGATTACTGCTATCTGCAGTATCACAATTAGTACACTCCAAATGCCACAATACAACTGACTGGTTGCTGGCTAACTCGGAACTAACTCGGAGGTAGCTCGAGGACTGACTCGTAGGTAGCTCCAGGACTCGCTGACTGACCGTGAATAGCCTTCGCTGCTCCTTATGTAGCCTTGATCGGACAATTGTCGTCTGGTGCCGTGTTGCTAGTAACGCTAGAGGAAGTAACCGCTGTTACTACTTGGTGACGTCACCGCTGTTGACTCGCGTTGCCTAGCGACCAGGATGCTAGGACTCGGCTAACATCGGCTCGCTTCGGCTTCGCTCGGCGCATCACGGCTGGCGGGGGGTGGGGGAGGGGCGTCATCCATAGCTCAGCATGTCACAATATGTTGGCATTGTGGGAGAAGTAACCATATGTGAAATAGATCTGTCAAGCGGAAACATGCTCGAACCCATCAGCTTTAACATTTCAAGAAACAGATTATTTTTGTTACATTAAACGTAAGCTTCTGAGGGCTGTTGAGCGCCTCGCTGGCAACAAACCGAGGAAACTCTCCTTCCACAAACCATCACCTAAAGACGAACCCCACAGACTGAGTTCCGAACGTCACATCATAATGCAAATACGGCACATTGCATAACTTCGCAATTTGACTACGATCTTACCTACAGGACTGTCTGTCGGAATTCCTACAGCGCCCGTCCCCAATATCACGATCCCTGTGCCGTGTCATGGCCAATGAACACTCCGCTCATACCGCGCTTGTTATTATGGGTCTGAGAGGTCACTGTGTTTATTGTCCATAGTTTTCTTATGTACGTTTCCTAGAAAGATTCTTTAAATGTTCTGAAGTCGTAAATTGGTTATTAATGTCGCCTTTAATGAAGCTGAAGACATCTTTTTCTTTTAGTTCAATTTCCTTTCGAGGCAAGAAAAAGGACTTTCAGGATGATCATGTTCTTCGTGGGCGTGTATGCGAGTTTTGTAACCATCGAATCATTTGACCTACTTTCATTAAATTTGGTATAGACAATGACGTCAGAAGTCAACACAACTTTTTAGTTTCCTAAAATAGGTAGTAACAGCATGGCGGACACTAGATTGTCAGTTCGGAGCGATACTAAGCACCATAGGGTCCACAAATTGTGGAAATAGATCTTTAAAAATACATGACTTTGATTTGTCTTTTTTTATTCACTATTTTTGTAGAATGTGATCCAGAATGTGAACTACCGAAATTCTAGGTATATAACTTTTGGTTTGTGGGCTGTAAGTAATGAACCACTGGAGCTACACATGCGCAGTTTCGTATGCAGAAACGTCATAGACGTATCTCCAAATTTTTATGTTTTTAATAAACTATCGTTTATCAGTTACAAACATGGCGATTTCGCGAAATATTGAGATAAACGTAAGGTAAATAAAATCTTGCCGGTCACGGTATCCGAGCGGTCTATAAGGCATGTACTGTCTTCGCTCGCTTGGAAACCGGGATCGTGGGTTCGAATCCCACTCAGAGCATAGATGTTTGTGTGTGTGCGTTTTTCTGTGTTTGTGTACAGGCAGAGGCCTTGCGACAAGCTGATCACCCGCCAAAGGAGTCCTACCGAATGTGTAAGATCTAGAAAAACCGAAGTGAACGGAGAAGTTTATGGAGGTAGGCCTAGGCCCACTGGGGCTGTAGTGCTAAGGGAAAAAAAAATCTTACCAAAGAACTTCTTCAATAAATGAAGTAATAATAGGCCTAATAATAATCTGTAAAATTTTTACAGTTGGGAATAATAAGAATTTAATTTAAGTAGGATTCGATGTTATGATCATCTGAGCGGCCTCCGTAGTCTAGAGGTAACGTTCCCACCTCATGACTCGTGGTACGCGGGTTCAAATACCCCGCGGAGGTCGTCGAATTTTTAAGGGCGGAAAAATTCAGGGAGCAAGTCCTCCGGGAGGGACTTTAAGCCGTGTGTCCCGTGTCGTAGCTTTACGGCACGTAAAAGAACCTCATATCTCCAAAGGAGATCACTGAGCCAAATTCAAGGACGTTTCCCGCCCAACAGTAGTCTCTAAGGCCTCTGATAGATGGGGGAAGCATTATAGACACCGCCAAGTTAGTGGAGG
Source organism: Cryptotermes secundus (assembly GCF_002891405.2). Taxonomy (NCBI): domain Eukaryota; kingdom Metazoa; phylum Arthropoda; class Insecta; order Blattodea; family Kalotermitidae; genus Cryptotermes; species Cryptotermes secundus. The sequence continues at coordinate 914,677 of NW_019727405.1, read as the reverse complement.
CCGAACTCGCTGGCTCAGCGGGACTGATGGTACGCACCAATATCGGTAGGGTATAGAGACTGGTAGAATATCATAGAGGGAAGCACAATGGACCAATACTGGTCTAAGTGCATGGGGAAACCCACCCTCTCTAATAACTAACTAACTAACTATGATCATCTGCGCAAGCCCAGCACACTACCCCATGTGTTGGCTGCAAATTCACATCACCTCAGTAAGTTACTTTTTCTTCTACCTCTCGTATTAGAGCCTCTGGTCTGTCTCATGTCAGAATCGGTCTGGAACTGTGGATCTTATAGAAAATCGGTAGGACTCACTGGGCGGGTGTTGAACCCTATCGCAAGGCAACACAAACACAGGAGAAACTTGAACAGACATCTATGCCTCGAGTTGGATCGGAACCCACGATTCCAGTGTTTTAGCGGACGAAGACATTTCATACCTTACACCGTGCGGCTACTGTGATTGGCTGGAAGTTTATGGCATGACAGTATCTCTAGGGCTGGATGTCTGTGAAACAGGAAAGTAAGTATCGGGTAATACGGACACGAAAAGAACGTGACACTTTACGGTAGCTCCCCATCACATCATTGAAATACTCGTAGTATGTTAGAGAGCCATAAATAAAAATTTGGCAACTTTACGATCTTTTTAAAGGACGTTATTGATGTCTAGCGGAGAGGAGATAACTATAGACGTGACCTCGATACACTGGTGATTCTAATTAAAACAAGTTCAAAAAAATTGAAGGCGCCGCAGTTTTTCTTTTATGCTAGAATTAGATTTAATGTTTTGCCGCCAAAACTTTTCTTTCAACGCAGAGTCGAAATTGGGTGTTCTCGGGCTGCGAGCGGGCACCTCTCAGTTTCGCAGTTGGAACGAGATGAAGGGGGAAGGGGTACAACCTCTCCGTTCCTCCTTATTGATTCGCTATCGGTGGGTCGCTGTGGCGTGCGGCCTCACAGCTGCAGCCATATGCTCTGCTTTAAGATGTGCCTGCGACTTTTATTTGAAACAGTTTCCCAACTGACATGTAAGAACTATTTAGCAAAATATAAATAATTGTTTCTGGAACCCCGCTTTATGAAAATGTACATTTCGTTCCTATCGAAACTTGTAGTACATACTAATCAGTTGCTATTTCTTTATTTGGAATCTTTAATGTTCGACTCTGAACTTTACCATTTACATTATTGTGCGGTAGGAGTCGGTATAGTGACTGGCTACAGGCTGGACGACCGAGTGGTCGGAGTTCGAGTCCTGGTAAGGGAAAGAATTTTCTTGTCCCCACGTCGTCCAGATCGGTTTTGGAGTCTACCTAGCCTTCCATCCAGTGGGTACTGGGAGTTCTTTCCCCAGGGGCGTGAAGCTGACCTCTCACCTCCAACTAGTACCCAGGTCAAGAAACGTGGATCTATACATCCACTCCCCCATACGCCTTCATGGCGTAGTGCTTAATTAGTTAAGCACAGCGATAACTTTACCATTTTCATAAGATACGAATGCAAACAGTGCAATCTCGTGGCCGTTATGTGTAACTATGCAAACTATATGCAGATGGATTTAGTTACTGAGGTCAAGAGGTCATACTGAGGTCATAGACTACGCCGTCTGCTCTAAATTCTATTCAGGGGACACCGCTGCGGACATGGGGAAAATCTACAGTGTGTAAAGAGATTAAAGAAAAGTATTATCAAATAGAAATGTTGAACTTTGATTCGAGCTGTCATTTTCATATGTTATTGGAAATGGAAATGGCACCTTACTTTGAAGAAGGAACCGAGAGTAACTCAACACTGCTTTCTGTAGGAAGGCGTTTAGTGGTGTCTTTTCGACACTGTGGGGCAATCTGCAAATGTTTGTACAATATTTTAACATAAGAACCTTGCCTTCTAAGCCTTTTACCTCACCACTGGGTGGGGTTATCCATGCCCCCCCTCTTGTTCCTGGTCTCCACTTCGGAGCATAGGGCATTTGTGAACATTTTGTTTCGCTGCAGTTTCTTAATCCTAAGCCAGAAGGTAGGAGCCCTTTAACGGGGGGTCCGCCCGTCGCAAGGCCGCTACCTGCACAAACACAATAAACGCAAACATACATCCATATCTTGACCAGTATTCGAACCCACGTTCCCGGTGTTCAAGTGAGCGAAGACAGTTTATGCCTTAGACCGCTCGCCCACTGTGATCACCATCCATGTTCTTGCTCAGCCACAATAGGCACACTTGAAACTGAATGTTTATGTCGAAATGCCTTTCAGAAAGGTGCTTAAAACCGAAGTCCTAACGCATCCTCGTCACAGATGCGGACGTCGTTGGCTGTTGTGGCTGAACCCAGACTAGGACTGTAGGGCTATTGATACTCCCATCTCGCGGTGGGACAGATGCGCCATCCCGCGAGGTGTTCATATTGATTGCCGTGTAATGTCGCGTCGTTACGATGAAGCCTTCCCACAAAAAAACTGTGTCGTGTTATTCTTCGGGCTCCCTCGTATCATTCCTAGTGCAGGGCAAAATGCTGCTTCATATTATGCTTACGGTCGTGATAGTTTGTTCCTCTCATCTTCCCGTTATATAAAATAACAAATTACAAATAAATACATATTAGCCTACAACTCGATCAGATTGGAAAGCTGTGACCTATCAATCCCATTAACCAACCGGGTGGAAGATAATGTAACGTCAGTTACAAGAAATATATTGTAACGTTTTGGATTGGATATTGGATTTAGTGACCACTTATGCACACGACCCGGAACTACAAGCAATTACAGTGTCACCGCTGATCTCCACAATCGAGAAATCACCACAGCTCTCGCTAAACCTTTTATAGCCTATGTCTTCACAAGCCGTTCCCTGGTAACGGCTTCAACCAGTGGAGATTCTTCAGCTTCCGCACTCACATCGTTGCCTCTGTCTCTCAACTGCACCGACTAAGTCTCCTCTTCACAGACTCCCCTATAACTCTTACTCCACTTCTCCTTATAACCTCTTTCCACGTATCGAGTAGAAAACACCGTTTCCAACAGTACCTCTATTGCTGCATGCGTATCCATTGCAGCGGGAACGTGTTTATTGAGCCGTTGCTTGGGAACGAATGTTGTTTCAGCGCCATTCTCTAGCGACGCTGTTTCTCGAGCTCTGCAGTTTGCTTTGAGCAAATATGCTACAGTGTATGAATGAAGATTGGCAGGGGAAACCGAAGTACTCGGAGAAAACCTGCCACAGCTCCACTTTGTCCACCACAAATCCCACTTGATGAGACCCGGGCTCGAACCCTGGCCGCTGCGGTGGGAAGCCAGCGACTAACCGCTTGAGCTATGGCGCGGCCTCCATGTCCTTTATACTGCCTCTCTTTAAGGGAAGTTGAGTGTCGGCCACCTCGTGGTTCCGTCATATGAAGAACAGGACTCTTTGGTGTTGTCCGGTTGTTCGGGCCCCTATGTGCTGTTGAGTATATAACACTAACACAAATTCTTCACACGACGAAGCCACGAGGAGGTAGACACTCAACTTCCCCTAAAGAGAGGCAGTATAAAGATCACCAACCAAACTGGCTCTAGATTTTAACAACAAATTTTAAACCATACTTGTAAATAGACTAATTATAATAAGTTATAAATGTATTAATAAATTCATGCACATCGCAGTAATTGTATAAGGATAATATTTTATATTTATGACATTGTAATAGTAGTGACTATATGTATTGATAATGACCAGTGACATTGCAATAATAGTTTCTGCATGTATTGATAAAGTCCTTCTGAAGATGGTTGCTCCGACCGAAACTTGTAAAGGATGAAAGATTATAAAACAACATTTATCAGTCACAGTGGACGCCTTTAGCAATCTCTTATACCATTGCTAGTGTGACGGATCAGGATGAACCAAGTCAAATATGTATTCTTTATCCTTCAGGTACTAAGTGTTTTTTGGGGATGAAAACTACAAAAACGATAGTACACAACCCTGCGCATTAGATAGGAACACGGTTTCTCCGAGCTTCTTTGTAACTGTGTTATTTGCGTGTCAGCACATTTTCTTTCCTTTAAGGAAGTGAACTTGCGAGATGTGTGTGCGCCTGCCTGGGCTTCCGATTTTTATGAAACACGATATTGTGACATGGGGGCTGAAAGCCAAAACTGTGGGGCCAGAAGAGACGTTCGTTGTTAGGCAGTAGCTCCTTAGACACATTTCCATCGCAACCGAATCACGTGACCGCCGCGAACGCAACAACAGAGGAACTGTTGGAAGCTGCGTTCTCTGTTGAGAAGCAGCGTTTGGTGCTGTCTTCACTGTGAAGAGAGGGAACAACACACAAGCAAGAGGCAGATTGCAGACGTAGGAAAACAACGGGCCAATGAACAGGACAACAAGCTGCAGAAACAAACTTTCTGAATAAACATATAACTCTAAACGAGTGAGGTGGAACAGGATTTAACGAAAAATTTTAATGGATTTTAAATAATTATTTATGTTATTTTAAGTGGACTGCAACGCGCGATGTTAGCGCACTTCAGAACAGTGTAACAGGTGGACGCATTAAAACACCTGAACATGGCCATCTATGGCCGAAACACGTTGTGTTGAGTGTTAAATGGTGAATAAAACAACTGTTGCATTATTGACGGGCTGTGAATACAAAGACGTTTGGTTAAAGATTTCCTACAGGATGCTGAAATACAGAATTGACACATTTATTTAACCAGTGCTTTCGGTTCTCGCGTTTTGTTTTCAAAGTCATAGAAGAACGCAAGGACCCAAAATTTCCTCAGATTTTACTCCCGATAAGCCTCTCGTCCACTACGGGAAATCTTTTCGCAAGTCTTCAAAAATAGTCCAAAGGCATGTTGAGGTGAGAGACCTGCTTAAGGCAAGTCAGTTTTGTTTCTGTGCACGCCATAGTACGACACTACAACGAATGAGGCTTAACGGACCACATGACCTTAAATTTCAACAGTAACATGTCTACGGCGGCGGTATTCATGGATATCGACAACCCCTTTGGTACAACGTGGAATCATGGCTTCTTATACAAGGTACATAAATCATAAGTGTCGAAAAATTTAATCAAGCTTATTAACTCATTTCTAGCCGAGCGAAAATTCATTTTCTGTCGGAGGCGAAATGCCCACGCATAGAGAAATGCAAGCAAGGGGCCTCGAGGCTCCACCTTGTCCCCATCGTTGTACAATATGTAAATGACCCCCCCCCCAAACACCAAGGTTTTATCTCGCCCTCTTTGCCGATAATACTTGTATGTATACCACAGATCACAAAAAGAGGTATGTTCTCAGAAAGCTGCAGCGCTGTCTCAGTTCAACTGAGACGTGGTGCAAGCGCTGGAACATTAAAATCAGCGAAGATAAGACTCGAGCTGTCTACCTCTCCTCATAAACTTATACCACCCGAGTGTCATCTCACTAAACGGACTGAACACTCGGAACAGCTACACATACTCGTAGTACCAAAGATAAGACAGCACACCAGCTAAATGTAAGTTGCATTACAACCACACTCTGTTCAGTAGTGAACTTCATTTCAGTATAAGTGTCACTCACCTATCGATACCTCTAACAAAGACCGACTATTAATGCGACTTACTGCAGTGACAAGATCACGTCACCCGACGGCGCGCGTTTATCAACGCTAATGACTCATTCTACTGTCGGCAGTTACAGCAGCAATCTGTGAGAAACGTGTCCGCTCTGCGGTGTTTGCCAGGTTTCCTCTATCATTGAACGCTCTGTAGTTAAACCTCTTAAGTGGTAAAAAAAGAAGTAAATGAAAGTAAAGCTATCCCTGTACCAGGCTGTGAAGGCCCATAGGGTTGTGAGACGTTGAGGGTCCCACACTATCTAGACAATCGGCTCAAAGATGGCGGTAAGGTTGTCAGCCTTATGCGCCGGCCGCTCTTTACTCCCCAGGAAAATTATTTAATTAATTCCTGGTACTCATTTCTGTTAGAGGCTGAGTGAACCCCAGGGCCATAGTGCGGCTGGAAGGATTAGGTCAACTGAAAAAATCCACTGACCTCATCGAGACTTGAACCCGCGACCTCCCGGCTTGTAGCGTTGCCCCTCAACCAATACGCTATCGCGTGCTAAATAAACACAATTACACAATTCGAACCCCGTCTTTAGTCACTGATACACGTGACAATATTCTGTTGGTTTTTTTTAGGTTTTGTAACATATATTCCTTCTTACTCAGCAGTAAATTTAAATTACTGGTACATATATAGGTTTCAGTACTTTCGAAATTATAAGTTTTATGCCTTTATACTGTGTACTTTTGAAATCTGTAGTTTGCTTCAGCCAAAATATTTTGAGTTCCATTGCATCACACAGGTGGTAATGGTACGCCCTGCATGTATCTTGTATCTTTATTTTCATTTCCATAGATCCTTACTGGCTACCAAAGTCATCGGACTAATGAAACTTTTAGAGATGAGGTTTTGTTGCTTATGCTCGTACATGATAACGTCAGTTAAATTTTCTTTGTGGGCAAATGTTGTAAAATTGGAAAACCTCAGTAAATAACATTCCATACCCGTTTAAAGTTAGGTGCGTGCGGTTCAACCCCCCCCTTCCCTACTTAATTTGTTTCCAGCCTTGTATTTTAAAGTTTATTTTAAGACTTTGCCGGTATCTTAGACGGTATAATGTCGAATGGTAGGATGATTGGTGGATAATGAATTGGATTTGAGAACACATCCGGCCTAGTGGGATTGTGGAAAACAGAAAACCCTGGTATGATAACCAGTCGAGAGGCCGAAAGTCGAGCGGATCACCTTCCCAATATAACTCGGAATTATTGAGTTTTTAGACTTCGCCCATCGTCCGGTATTCTAAAGAGAGGGGGAAGACACCTGAGTTTTCTAACGGACCCAACAGAGTAGGAGTCTCCCTCTCACCTGAGGGCGAAAACAGACCAAATTTCCGAAACTCTACTGTTTTAGAATAAGTGTAGAGCGTTACTGCTACACCAGCCTGCTTGGTCAGTGTTGTGTTCATCTGATACAGGTTCTCATTGAGGATAGGCGGAAACTTCAACGTATTTGTAATAGAATGAAGGTTCTCAAGTCGAAGCGCCATTTCAGTCCAGACAATAGCTACATTAATAATTATATTTCACACGAATTATGCACTAGCGATTATAACCAAATATAGATTTGAGGCTTTCACGGCGGTGACTATGAAGAAAGCAGTCTTCTGGGATTTGGCACCGTGTATATGTGGTGTTAACCGACGTTTCGGAGGAACGTATCGCCTCCATCTTCAGGGTAGAAGAAAAAGTATAAGAAATCTGCAAGCGACAAGACCGTGAGAACGGTAAAAGCAGGTCGCTTGCAGATTTCTTATACTTTTTCTTCTACCCTGAAGATGGAGGCGATACGTTCCTCCGAAACGTCGGTTAACACCACATATACACGGTGCCAAATCCCAGAAGACTGCTTTCTTCATAACCAAATATAATTTCACATACCCATGATTAACAGACTATCCGAACACTGGCTCATTCTAGCTGTTTGTCTGTTGCAGACTTGAGGATTGTTGATTTCAATGGCAATGCTGAGTGGTGGTGGAGTAACGGAGGTGTTTGCAGCTGCCATCTTACTGCTTGTGTTCCTCTACCGTGTGAGCAATGTATTCCGCTACTATTTTAAGTTTACATTGTTCACCGTTTGGTGCCTTACCGCTGCTACGATATTCATCCCCCTTATGCTGTGGCGACCAAGAAGCTACAAGAATGCCTAGTGAGTTCTCGTTTGTAGATTTTGACGAGTGCTGTATGCAGAATGGCGCAAGTCATTATCCATGGGGTTAAAACTGAGGTCATCATAGTATGATTGTGCCTACTTACTTACTTATGGAGTTGAGCCCTTCTTGAGGAGAAGCCAAATCTGCAGCTACTCAAGGAGGAGTACTCGAGCAAACTGTTTTACAAAGCAGAGGGTCGTCAGTTTTTGCGAAGGCGCCCTTTGTGACAGAATTAAGATCGTTTAATGTTTTGAGCAGTGGCTGTAGCGGGAAACGGCCATTAAATTTTGTTTCTATATGCATCAATAAACTAGCCAAACAATGCACTCCAATGGGTAGTGATTTTTGTGCCATATTCTCAGCGGTCTTATAAGCGACCTTACACAATGATCCCTCAAGGTTACATTCATTCTCTTTACGTATATATGACCACATGACCAAATGACCACAAAAGGTGGCGCAAGTAGTAATGCTTCTGACTAGTATTTAGGAGGTCCCTGAGTCGAATTACTGCCGGGACTGCCGACTAGCCTTACTGATGGTTTTCCCCAGTTCTTCCAAGCAAATTCTAGGAGAATACCACAAATTCGGTTGACTGCTTCCTTCCACGTCCTACACTGTCACTATCACCCGGTTATTCAACGCTGTAGTTCGAGTTACTGGCAGCGTTGTTAAATAAAAATAATCTTAAGATTATGCTATTACATGGGCCATGGTCACTTCCTTTCTTGGCAATTCTCACATTGTATTTCGTGTTATGTACCTTATGTGAAGCAGCAATATAAATATTTATACATTGTTATGACTTTCACAGTCCATTGGGATTTTTAAATGCATGTTGTAAAATCCTTCTATTTTTGATGAAAAAAAAATTGGGATTTAATAGATTCAGCAATCAAATTTTTAAATTATTGCAGTTGAAGGTTTTGGGATGGCCTACTTATTTCTAGTTTGGCATAACTTTTCAATCCTTGATATCATACAGCTTAACACATTCACATACTAATGTATCGTTTAGCACTAGAAGTAGACATCCAGTACTTGCATCATTTTCGGTAAAGCTGTTCATAAAAGGTCTGTTTTATATTGCATTGTATTAATATCTGTTATATGTTGCAGCCTTCCAGCTTGGGGTGCACGGCAGTTGTCCAAATTCCTGGGCATTAAATTTGAGATTACAGGACATGAAAATATTGTCCAGGATTCAGGATGTGTAGTCCTTATGAATCACCAGAGTGCTTTGGATGTACTTGGTGAGTTTGTGGTTCATTCCTTACTTGTCTGTGATAGTTATATGGCCATTTCATATAACATTGAGCTGTGAGTAAAATCTCTGAAGAGGTGTATTGTTCTTAATGAGCCTTGTTCCCAAAAGTCTGAGCAATTAGTCTGCTGCTAACCCTTCAGATTTGCACACATGCATGCGCACACAGAATAAATAAAATATTAAAGGAATTTTTAATAGTCAGACCATGTCTTCTTTTTATATAGATATTGTTTTTCTGTAATAAAACCCTGACTAAAGCACCAGCCTCACCTAGCCCATTGGAAATGAAACGTATCTAGCATATATAAAACCATATATACAACTTCTGTTGCAAAATAACTAAAAATAATAAGGTTACATGTTTTGTGAATTTTAATTGACTGTCAGCAGACCTGTTATCTTAAATATGCAAAGGAAACTTAATAGGTGCCCATTCTCCAAACACAGTGTACACACACGCGCGCACACGGACACGCACGCCTTTAAATTTATCTAACATACTAAAACACTAACTAAAGTTGTACTGTTAACTAACCTAATGAAAACTAAACTCGCAAAATGTAAGTAAGATTTGAGGTTTTCACGGCGGTGACTATGAAGAAAGCAGTCTTCTGAGATGTGGTGCCATGTAGATATTGTGTCAACCGACGTTTCAGAGGAACGTATCGCCTCCATATTTAGGGCAGAAGAAAAAAGGAGAACATCCTCAAGCGAAGCCTATTTGCACCTACTCACGCTGGTTCTTCGCTTGCGGATTTTCTTCTTTTTTCTTCTACCCCGAAGATGGAGGCGATATGTTCCTCCGAAACGTCGGTTAACACAATATCTACACAGCGCCACATCTCAGAAGACTGCTTTCTTCTAGCTGAATGTAAGTTTTGCTCACGTCAATTTTTCAAATTCCGGGATGTACAGCCATTTTGCATTCTCAGGTGTATTCAAATTGGAATTTCAGTTGGTCTTGGAACATTCTTGCACTGCTTCTTAACATGAGTGGTAATTATTCGTTCGCTTCAGCTCCTTGGTTACCATAGATACGCTGGTCATTCTTCTCCCTACCATCAGTACATACTGCACGGAATGGTTACCCAAAACACGTCATCAGCAAAATATTATCTGTCATTGAAATCTTTTCATACACTTGATTTAGAGTTTAATCACATGCATACAGTGATCACAAAACTGAACTGCCATTTTTCCATAAATTTTGCTAGTTTTTACTCTGCAAAATCAGACCATAGGTTTTTGTCCTTCTTTGGTGCATTATGTTAATTGAGTAGATATTACCAACATGTTGCCATATTGTTACAATTCAAAATACGATGAATACCAGCTAGCTGAAAATGAGGGAAGTTCATGTTTATATCTGTTGTTTTTTCAGTGCTGCCAATTTCATGTTCCAGAAAAATTAAATAACATTCTTTTTTTTAATTCTTGAGTACCAGGGATTAAATAAATAATTTTCCTGGGGAGTAAAGCGTGGCCGACGGGTAAGGCTGACAACCTTACCGCCATCTTTGAGCCGATTATGTGGGAACCTCAACGTCTCACAACCCTATGGGCCTTCATGGCCTGTTACAGGGATAGCTTTACTTTTTTAATGTGTATAGTGAGACTTTGTACGAAGAATGAATGTTGACCAACTGGAAAATTTGGTGTGTGTTTTAGAATTATTTACTTTGTAGAATAATTTGGTTATATGGGTGTTGTATCAACTTTCTTTTGATATACATCTCTGTGTACAGTTTTGGCTGAGATATGGCCTGTAATGGAGCGGTGTACAGTTATCTCCAAGAAGGAAGTTTTCTATCTGTGGCCATTTGGATTGGGTTGCTGGCTCTGGGGGACCATCTTCATTGACAGATTGAATGTGGAGCGGGCACAGAGCACTATCAACAACACAGGAGATATCATACGTAAAAATAAGGTACAGTTCTGCTAATTATTGTATTGTCATGTGTTAAGCAACTAGACACAAAGTTTGAACTGGTGAACAGATTTAGTGGAGTCTTATAAACCGTAAATAAAATTAACTGTGGCTCCCAATGTGGCCCATGCTCATTGGCTCCTAGCTGTGTGTGGCCACCACTGGCTAGTACTGACAGCTTGCAGACTCACAATCTCGACTGTGACCAATGACTGCATTCAAAGTCAAAGTTATTTTATGACTGATGGTCAGTTAGCCTGTCTATCTTGGTGTGAAGCACCCGTCTGGGGGTCATAACCACATTTTTGTTACTGTCTGACAGTTGAAAGTTTGCTGATATGGAGCGCCCTCACGGGCAAGAGAACGGATCTGTCATTTACAATTGCTGCTGGCCCTCTCAAGCACAGTCATATTTATCGCCTTTGAAATTTATCGGTCATGTTCTTCATGACTTTTAATACAATTTTTGTGATGGTCATTATTCTGTCTTCTTCTGTCCCGGCCCCATTGAGAGCATCATGATTTACAGAAATGTCATTGCGACTACTTTGGACATGTCTTTCAGAGATGATTGCTTTGTTAGGAGTCTGAACTGACTGACTTGGTACTTGTTGGTTGTGCTTCAAGGTGGTGGGGACTCATTTCTCCTACAGTGGCAAGATAGGCCTGTGAAACTGGACGGCTGAGGCTGCTGCTCTTACTTATGTTGCTATGTAGCAGCGCCCTGAAGGATTATCTTGGGGTGGTATGGCTAGAAGATAACATCATTCCCATTGTAGACTCGGGTGCTCTCTGCAACTTCTTTCTTGAATCTCTTCCTTGGCATGCCTGGAGCCTTGGTAGTTGGTGGGGTGGAGTTTCCTCATTGTTCACCAACTTGCAGTGGCCTAATTTCGGTATCGATGCTGTGTTGCTCTTTTACGGGCATTCCTTGTGCAGGTGACCACCCCCACATCACATGCAATGGGGAGTTTGCTTGCAATTAGCCCAGACATGGTTTTTTTTGACAGTTGTAACACTGCATGAGACCAGTCTGGGCTTTGTACGCCTCTGCCCTGACTGCATTGTGTCAAAGGCTCGTCAGTTTGAATATCTCATGGGACTTCGACACGCTAGGTAAGGATATTAGGAACAGGGAGTTTTTACTGTGGTTATTCCTTCTGCATGTAATTGACGGGTGGTAGACAAGGTTCACCAACCTATCTGAGGTGTTCTTTGCAGGAGTTGAGACTGGGAGATACCATATCACAGATTTTATAGGCTCATGGGATTTGGGATAGGTGAAGTATGGGAGGTTACTCTTCTCTGAGTGAGAGCTTATGGGTGAAGAATCCGCCATTTCCAGATACAGCAAAATAACTATTACAACTCTAAACACGTAGTGTTAAAATTCTGCTGTAATCTGCTGTGCCCAAAGTGAGTGCTTAAGTTGTCTTGTCAGATTTCCAGTTGACTGAGAATAAAACTGAATTTCGTGAACAGTTTTCTTTTAATATTTGCATGATGCAATTTAGTTAAGTCACAAATTGAATCACATGAAAAAATAAAATACTTTAGTCTCTTAGAATGAAAGGTTTACTGGCCCTTTGTGGGGCGGGGGCAGTTACTGTAAGACTGGCTGTACCAGTAGACAGTGCAGTGTGCAGATACACACTTGCCATGCTGTCACAGTGGTCACCACTGTCTCCTCGTACATTTCTACGTTCGTCTGCGTTGCATTATCACATATCCCGCTGTTGGGATTTGTTTCACGTTTCAGAAAAATGTCAGAAGTATAAGAAGAATGTCTTTATTATGTAGTTATCATAAATAGACTTGATCCAAATACCAACATACTGAATGTGAATATTGAATCAAGAGTTTAATAATTCAATCTCCCCTTTGTTGGAATATGTGTTACCATTTTACAGTAAAGTTTCAAGAAATTTATTTGAATTCAGTACTGTTACTTTAAATTACTTGATATGAAAGAGATAATCATAAATAAGTTTTAATGCAGTGTTTAAAATATTTACTTTACTCGTACTTTGGAACAGTGTCTCTACTTGTAATGAACTGTATTGGATGAGTTCAAACAGTATTACAGGTGATCAACACAACCTTCACAGTAACTGCTAACTTTCTTCCCTCCTCTTTTTGTCACACATTTTATAATACATTCTTCCGGATATTCCTATCGTCTTGAAAGGACAGGAACTCAGACTTCATATTCTTCTCCCACTGGTTTTGTCTTCAACATTCTTGTGGTTCAGCAGCCCCTTAACAGTGTGATGCCGTATGACCGACTGTTGAAGGCTCGTTGAATAATTTAGACATCTGATCCAACAGATAAATTGAAGATTTCCCAATACTATAATCAGTGATAACTTATAGCTTGATTACTGTTTCACTGTGCCAACTAACTGGGACAGTTTCATTTGAGTTGCTAGTGGCGAGGAGTGTGACATATCTTTTGTCATGCCACATCAGTGATGTAATTTCCCTGCTGCACTGATAATTTCATGTGAGTTTCCCTTCCAGTTTGCACACAGTGTGCCAAGAATATGTGTGTTACAATCAAGGAGTTTATTGATGATGTGTAATAGTTGTTGGTAAATGTCCTTCCACATCCAAGTAGGGTTTCAGTACCACGTTTGTAGGGACAGATGCTCAAGCACCTGCCTTCTTGCCATTGTATATGCTCAAATTCCATGTGAAACCCCTGTCAGTGCAAAGTTTGTACACCTTAATGCCATATTTTTGTGCTATTAAAGGAATGTACTTTTTCATCAGTAATCGTCCCAAGAAAAGACATGGTTGTCTCATCAATACAAGAAGGCTTCCAGAGCTGACAGTTCCTTGATATTTTGATATATGCATATGAATTAGTGCTTCAATCTTTTACAACACGTTACTTGATGGACATTATTAAAAAAGTGCCACATTTGAAACAGACGAACTGATTCCTATTTAGAGAATTTGGAAACAATTTGTATTTATACAAGATGCTTTTGCTCTAGTAATTTGCTGCAGTAAGGAATTGTACCAAGCCAATTCATGCAAGGAGTCCTACAAATTTTCCATCCTGTCTTTGTAGTTGGTTGACATGAATATAGTCGAGAATGTGGTGTGATGTCTGACCCATGTAGCCTCATCTGAGCGGCATGGATGTTCATTTGATCTGTCATTCTGTTTATTATACTATCATTAGTAACAGCAGAAGAAAAATTGTGTGGTGTTTCATCAGCTAATGATGCAGCTACTCCTGAATCATTACAGGCAACTCCTGTGAAAAGAGAGCTGGGACCGGTTACCTTTATGCATAGTTCATCCATCCTTCCATCCATCCATCCAAGGGACTACTGTGGCTCTTGTACTTCATTGTTGACATCTTAATAGTGGATGAGCTTCACTGTGTGATGGAACTTATATACTAGGTTTTCTGCATCCTCTTAGAATGTCCTGTGATATCCCTGTGACAATTTCTGCCTTATCTTTTGTCTTCTGGAGGCCCATCAATCCAACACTGCTACCTTTTTAATGTTGTATGCATCTTTACTTTGCGAATCATAAATGGAGGTGCTTCTATATTTTTCCATTAAAAGGCCATGAAGTGAATACATGCATAGTGTCTGATGATAGCAGTTTTTTACCATAAAATAATTTTGTTATGAATTGTAATTTATTTGATGCATCTGGCATCTATGTTTTTTGGTTCTTAAATTGTATGTGATCTGGATGATTTCATGGCATTAGGTAATGGAGGAATGATGTCATCATCACTAGACCAATCTGGATCATAAGAACCACATTGCAGATATGTGGGCTCTTTCACAGTTCACTTCCATAGTCACTTTCCAATGACCTAGACATTACAAATCAGTACAGAGAGTTTAAAGTATCATGTGGATAATAATGGATGCCAATGTTACTTAGTTTATTATGATACCAGAAATTTTCGACAAATACTGCAATAATGTAAAATCTGTGTTGATGGTTTTACTAATAACTAACAATTTGATAAATGGTGAGATATGCCATCTTAAGACTACACATATTGCTTGGATGCTTGTCAGCACATTAGGATAAACATAATGTGTTCACTGTATTGAATGCCCTGACACTGTGCTGCGTAATCATTTCTGTGGTGATTTTTCTAGATTGGGCATCCAGGAAGCAGAGGTACTAGAGAAGTGTCCAACTTTTCCATCCATGTATACATTTAAAACAGTTCCGCCATAACTAAAGGCATATTTGTTTTGAAATGTATTGGTATTTTGGTTACTTATTCATTTTCAGGCTCGTCTGTGTTTATACCCTGAGGGAACTCGTAATAGCAGTTCAGCACTCTTGCCCTTCAAGAAGGGAGCTTTCCATGTCGCTATCGCATCACAGGCCCCAATTCAACCCATAGTAGTATCAAGATATTATTTTCTTGATGACACAAAGAGGCTGTTTAACCCAGGTATGTTTACAAATGAACTGTACTCATATGTTGCTTAGGATTCAGAATTTTATTTTTTTCCCCATCATATATGAACACTGGGATTTTAAGCATACTATTGTAACATGTTTTTTCTCTGAACACGCTGTTCAGATTGTTAACTGGTTTATTTAACAACCTACAAGTTGTAACTACAAATAATTATAACACCGTTACAGGTTTACACAATTTACAACCCTTCACAATAACCAATTCACTCTATCCTCAGTAGTCTACACGTATTCACAGTATGGGAGCTATATAAGTGTCACTGTGTTACACACTCCCAATTACTTCTCAGTTATCACAAACTATCCCTGAATATCACACGCCCGGTTCTTCTTTCCGCGACTGCTGCTATACTCCAACTGTGTTGCTCCGGCTCACACACTAACTCTTGCTTACTGCTCAGCCAGCTTTTATTCCGTTTGCTGTTGCCTGTGTCAACAGTGGCGTTGCGTGCCATGTCACAGTAGGAAGTGGTGCCACGTCACAGTGCGGGGGGGGGAGCACTGAATCACCTGCTACGTCACTGTGGCCAGAGCTGCCACGCCACCGCTAGGAAGGGAGGGGGTGTCCTCCATTGCGCAACATGTCACACTATAGCCACATACAGAAAGAGCTATATTTGAATCCAGGGTGAAGTTATGGGTTGCAGACCTCTCCACAGTCACTCTCTGCCTGTGTGGGATGAAAAAAATATTTATTTCTGGTGAAATTTAGTCGAATAAGGAAGCTATTGCAATAAATAGATAATATATAGTGAACTTCATCAAGAAAATGCAAATTATTTTCGTTGTTTTTTTTATTGTTACCTCCACTCATCTCTCCATAATGCAAGAATGAAATGCTAGATTTAAGGGAAAATAATATACAGAATGGCCATAATTTCTTAACCACATACTGTCACATGTTAGGGGTTGTTGTGATGAATAATAGTCGGTTCTGGATTAGATGATTGGATTTATTGACACTTCAGTTATGATTGTAACCAATTATAAGAGCTAACATATTGAACTCCTTCTTAACGACACATGTCTGACTAATCTCTCACTAATTTGGAACTGATCTCTAGTACTGGATTTCATGAATGCACTGCCTTTTATAACTGTCACGCTGCCAGTCACCATGTCTAGCATTTCCTCTGTGCTTTTGCGTTGTCATGGGAATGACTTCGTTAGTGACTTGCTACCTGGCAACAACTGGTTCACAGCTAATTGCTGTAATGGAAACTTGTCTTTGTGTAATTTGTTGCTGTGAAAAAATGATTACTGAGCCATTGTCTAGCAATGGATGTCTGCTCCGGCTTCACCATTCCGGCTTTCAGCCATTGTAAAGTATTATTATTATTATTATTATTATTATTATTATTATTATTAGAAGGGGTGGGTTTCCCCATGCACTTAGATCAGTTCATTGTAAAGTATAGCGGATATCAGTTAACATTTGCTATGTCTGAAAGAACAAACAGTCTAATGGAAAATTACAGTGCAGCCGATGGTGATGCTATTGAATGAAGATGGCTTAGAAATGCAAAGTGGTTTTACCGCAGCAGAAATCTGTGTGTGGTGTGCTTGGTGTTGTTATCCATGATCGAAGTTCAGAGATATTACTGTCTGCAATATATAGGGCAAGTACTTTGTGAAGTGTTCTTTAAGTACTGGTCTTAATAGTTTAAGAAGATGGTAGTGTCTTATACAAGAAGGGCTCAGCTACTCTTGACCCTTTCATAGATGCTAACATGGTTGTTAGACTTCTTTTGGACTTCACCCCATCATTTGGTATGTAAAAGACAAAAGACCATGACGTTTCAGAGACTGGATTGAGACTAGCTCTTTCTAACGGGCCCAACTGAGTAGGTTTATCCTTCCCTATCCACCTGAAGATGGAGACAGATCCAGTCTCTGAAACGTTGTGGTCTTTTGTCTTTTACATACCAGACGATGGGTGAAGTCCAAAATAAGCCAAAAGAAGTACAGTATACACCATCGTCAGAATCCTTTCAAGTCTATATGGTTGTTAGAGTCTGTAAGGCTTTTCAGTGCAGTCTGAAGAAATCCATCATGTTAGCATGTTCAGATTTCATGGATAACATGCAGAAAAACCTCCACCATTGTCAAAAACTGAAGCAGTATGGATCTGCATGATGAGCCATGTTGGAAAGAATTTGCTGTGGACTTTTCAGACAGACTGTCTAAGTGACTGCTTATGTCCTCTCCTAATATGTGTATTACAGGCTTGTATGAACTGCTCCATTTGATTCATATAAACACCCACAGGAGCCAATGGATTTTTCACTTCAGCATTAAGATGACGTTAAGGTTCCTGAAAAGTCGGCAATAAAGCTTGCATCATCTAGTGCTACTAAATTTGAATTTATTTTGAAATATGATTGATTAAAATTCTTCATTTAATCTAATGTGTGTGAGCAGCAGTTGTGTTCTTTTGCAGAATTTCTTACCTAAGGCACATATTTTACCATATATAAGTGGTTTACACATATACCAGATGATATTAAATTTATAATAGTAACAAGTCATTATCTTTTATTAATAGGGTACAGTATTATCAACATTCTGCCACCAATACCAACAGCTGGATTAACAAAATTTGATCTTGAAATGCTGATGGAGAAAACACGATGCGTGATGTCAGAAGCTTATGTCAAGACATCAGATCACGTACTGGCTCATTCATCAACACCAATAATTAATGGCAAGAAGTGCAACTGATAGCAGTGCAGTAGGTTTGTCTCAAGCAGACCCCTCCAGTCACAAAAACAAATACAAACTGCAATGCAGTGAAACATAGCACCATCACATGACTCACAGAAGTAATATTTTTATAGTTCTATTGTTGAATGAGAGTAAATTGGACACATATTTTTGACTGGATAGAAGACCTATAGTAGGTTGTGGGTATCTGGGCAAATCATTCCAGTAGGGACATTTATAAAAAAGGGACTTGTGAGGTTCATTGTTCTCAACTGCAACAGTGTGTGAAAACATTACTTTAGAATAGATATAGTTCTGAAGGCCCATGTATAAGAGTAAACAAATTTTATTCCATTTAACATATCGGAATATTTGGAGTAACAAATTTAGGATATATAAAAAAAAATTGCTTGTAATCAGAAATGATTAATGATGGTTTATATACTGGTTTTGTAATAGCTCACTGTATTTTGGAGAAGAAGGGGGAACTTTGGCCATTAATATATCATGACTTTGAAATCATTTTATTTCCATTGAGCAGCTGCATCTCTGAGGAAAATTCGTTGAGATTGCATACCTGTATTCAAAACGATTCCACAATTCTCTGATTTTATAGCTGCCCTCCTTCCCAGAAGCCCATGAATAAATATGCCTTGATGAATCACAGTGCTGTATAGAAACGATGAACCTCTTTTTGCAGGTGCTGCTTATTTATACAAGGTTATTCATAGGTTAAAAAGGAATTTGGTAAAACTATTGATAGTTTTACAGGGTTTCCTTGTTGTATTGTAATTGTTATTATGAACCAAAGTGTAAAATATAAAATAAAAATCAGTTCTGCCGTCAAATTCAGTGAGAGAAGTGTGCAAGGTGCAACTAATGGTTTTTCAAATATCCCCTGTTCTCTTCTTACGAAGGTGATGTAATCTTCAATACCATCATATGTATTGTTTTATTTTAGAACAGTGATTTGAAGGGGCAGCCACCAGTTTTTAGTATGTAATGCAAAAATATATGCGATGAAGTTTTCATGGCAGTGACTGTTCAGATGGTGGTCCTCTAGGCCAGAGTTTCTCAAACACTGGGCTGCAGCCCAGTACCGGGCCCTGGAATCAATTATACTGGGCATTTGTCTTATGAAAAAAGAATTTACCTGGCCACAGTCTCACAGGGGTTGAGAACCACTGCTCTAGGCTGTGACAGTGTGTAGTCTTGTAGGTGGCTACCAGTGTTTTGAAGAACATGCGGCCTTCACCATCAGAATTAAATACCTACAACCCTAAAGATTTTGAAACTTCAATATCTGTCTTATCAATCTACAGGAGTAGTGTTGAAATCCAGACGATCATAATATATTGCAGAAATGTCAGAGAAATCAGTAATTTTGTTCCTATCTTGGAATTTTTTTCTGAGTATGATGCAAGTAGTGTAACACATGTATCCTCAAAGCTACATTTTTTTTTCACTTATGAATGTGTTCCACTGCTATGAAATGTTTAACATCAGATTTAACTATGGCAAATTTATTTGTATATGGATGCAGCCAGTACAGATTTTTTGCTTGAGAACTACTGCTGATAGTCGTTTTATGATCTAACTCGGTGGAATGCACCTAAACAATATAGAAATTTATAACTACAATGTACAGTTGCTGCCAAATAAAATAATTCTGGACATTACTTCTGATAGTGTTGAAGCATCACTGAATTGCATTTAGGGAAAGGAGTTTGAGAAATTTACATTCATAACATTAATAATGCATCTTAATGCTGAGTAACATGTAGCTTTTGGTTTTCTGATGGATTTGTGGAATCCATTAGTAAGCCAAAATTGTCTATTCTTCTATTCAGACTTGTTTGTAGTCATATAAACTTTTTTTGGCCTTCATATCAGTGCATGCTGTAATGTATAATATATTAAATTACTGCAAGTGTTTATGTTAAACATTTGTAGTAATTGTTTCAAACACTAAAAAAGCCAGAAGACTTTCTTTGCTGCTTATTTAAACTTTGGTTTATTGGAAGAAAGATATATTATGTTCTGAAATTATGTGAGATTAGAGGTTCTTACAGCAGGGGATATGATGTCTTCTGTGACGTGATGCCACATAAATCATATGAATATTTCAAAGAACGTGCTGCCCCCATCTTCCAGGGAAGAGATGGAGGAGGCAGGTTGCTCTGATATGTTGGTTCAAACTACATGACATGACATGACATCACAGAAGGACTGTATTCTTCTGAAAATTTGTTTATATCTTATTGTGATATACCGTTATAATTAATTTTTATATTAGCCCTTTGCTGTGTCTGATGTAGAATATATTACAAATCATGGTTTATAAAAATACTCAAATTAACTACTCTGTGAGCTTTGGATTTAAATGGCATAACAAGGAGTTAGAGTAGAACTGTAATTATGAAAATATGTCTGTGAGGAACTACAGTGTCACAGGATGGAACCTTGTTTGATACTGATATTTCAGCCATGGTCACATTCAGCTTCTATTGTATAGCAGTTAATTTTTCTTGTTACTCATGGGTAGAGAGTTCTTAAAAAAATTATACACAGCAGGTCATAATATAATGTCATCAGTAAATCTTTTTGACCTCTTTATCTTCAAATAAGGACTAGATTGTTAAGAATGAATCCACTTACAAATATATAAATTTTTTGATCAGCTATCTTTAGATGCACAGTTTCATATTCATGTGCATTACTTTGACTCTCTTCATGTGTTTTATTACTTTCTTTATTGATATTTTTGGCAAATATGTGCCACTCTTCACAAATAAATATGACAGCAATGCTAATGTATCATACAAGCACTTGCTTTGTTGAAGTGTTTGTGAGTTGCATGGAGTGAAATGGTTTCTCATTGGTCCAACTGTACCAGAACAAGTTTTAGATTGAAAGGTGCACTTATTTATCAGCTTTTACAATCAAGGGCTTAGTTTCAAGCCATATGGTAATTTTCCCAGCATTGGCTTGAAACAGAAAGGCACCTGGAATCACTGATAATTGGTCAGTGGTGGCATCTAAGCTTACCATTGATTCCATATTTTCTTACAAAGTAATCGTCAGGAAACAAAAGTGAGTAATCAGTGAGGAATGTTTAGTCTGTGATCAATAGCTGATGTGAACATGAAATATAATATCAGATCATTTG
This sequence comes from Cryptotermes secundus, assembly GCF_002891405.2. Lineage (NCBI taxonomy): Eukaryota > Metazoa > Arthropoda > Insecta > Blattodea > Kalotermitidae > Cryptotermes > Cryptotermes secundus. The sequence continues at coordinate 893,376 of NW_019727405.1, read as the reverse complement.
AAAATATGGCATATATGATGAACAGTCCTAGAAAATCTATATATAAACAAAGACATAAATAAACCTTCAAGAACAAAAAGGTGAAAGATGAATGCGTATGACTAATATTTATTTCACTGAGGTAGTGAAATGTTTTTTTACCCTTCAGATCTTTCACAAGTGGGTCTTGATCTTCTAGGTGCAGGTCCTTGTTCCTTGTATTTAAATATTTTTATCCTACAAGATGTTTCTGTTCTGTCAGTATTATAGTACTGTACAACTGATAGCACTTCCATTTCAAAATTGTTTTATTATTACTTAGTGTATTTTGGAAGTTAATGAATAAAAACTACATACAATTTATGTTATATATAATGAATAATTTTGAAAAAAAGAAGTACTATACCACCATACTACTGTTGTAACCAAGTGTCAATAACTGATATGTGCTGCCCCAGGCATGTTCTGGATTTGTTGTTAGGTAAAAACCGTTCTTAGACACTGTGTAATAATTGTGGCAATTTATCCAGTTCTCTGTACATACATGGATATTAAAACATAGCATAATTAAAGAAGGAATGACTCCACAGAAAATTATTCCGAATCTGAAGATGCTTCACATCCTAAACCTCATAATTCTCATAGAAGGATCACTTTCATTGTAAATAAAATAATGAGACTGTTTCACTCCATGTTGGATTGTGTATCTGTCTGTCTTTGGTGTGTCTTAGCATGATATAATGGCATTGAATTATTTCCTGATTTGAGAGAGTTTTTTTTATGTTGTTGATGCATGAATTGGAATGTACTGCAAAGCATGTCACCCAAATGGGTCTGCAATTTTTCTCGGAGTCTTAAAATAATTGCAGGTTAACTGTAATTATTTGAAGCTTCCCAAATCAGTGCATAGGATTTGATAGAATGAACAGTGTATATCTCTCTTGATTTCCCTCCATCCATAATCAAGTCTCAAATGTGAAAACATTCAATTGTAATTAAAATCATTAACTATACATCTCTTTACCTGCAATATTAAGCAACATTTTGCTGCCTGAGATCATGTCAAGAGGGCACATAAATGCAAATGTATATGATCTTATACTAAACAGACACATATAAATTGACAAGTATCTGTGCATCCTGAAACTCAATCCATTTGTAAAATGTAAAAATGAGATAACTTCTAAATTGATATTTTGGTAATTTATTTTATAAGGTTTAGAACTTTATTCGGTTGCATTGTTTCATCTGTTCTCACATGTTCTGAAAATAGTGTGCTAACACAGGCAAAGAATTAGCAATAGTACATACACAGGAACATCGTTACATCATTGTCATTATGCTGCTGCCACATGAACCAGACGTTTTCTTGAATTTGCAATTATTCAACTGTACTGAAAGAAAAGAGTGCACAATCTATAATATATTTTATAATTTTAAGTTGATAAGATCGAGCTTTAAGCATGTCTTTAATGTGATTAATGTGTTCCTTAGAAACACAGTCATAAGTGAAAAAATAGTTTACCTTAAGAATATATGAAACCCTAAATAGTGATAGCTTGACAAGGTTAGAGTTTTGTGTGGCTTTATTGGGGTTAGTAAGATACTGTAGCTCTTTATAAAGAACAGTGCTCACATCATCATCATCACTGGCACAACAGCCCTTTGTGAGCCCTGGCCTTCCTCAGGATTGCTCGCCATTCTTCTCTCTTCGATGCTACATTTCTCCACCTCCAGTTCTTTATATCCAAAATTCTTGTGTCCTGCCACACACATTCTTCCCATCTTAACCCTGGTCTTCCCACTCTCCTATTTCCTTCTGGTTTAGTAGTAAGCATTTTCTTGATGGTTCTATTCTCGCTGGCACGTATTATGTGTCCAGCCCATTCAAGCCTTTTGACCTTTATGAATCCAATAATGTCTGGTTCATTAAATAGTTTGTATAGCTCATGGTTATACCTCTTCCTCCATATTCCATTTTCTTCCACTGGTCCAAAGATATATCTCATGATCCTCCTTTCCAATATACTTAACAGTCTTTCATCCAATCTTGACAGTGAGCAGGTCTCAGAGGCATAAGATAGCACTGATCTTATAAGTACTTTAAACAGTGCTCACACTCAAACTGCTTAGGTACGCGCAAGAGGAAGTGCACTGATATGTGAGAGGGTAGGCAAAAACTGCTAATATCATAAAAACAATCATTACAGAGAACTAGATGCAAGAAATATTTAGTAAGTAGTGTAGAATTATCACTCACCAGTCAGTTCTCTGCACTGGTGCTAGTCACACTGAGCACTATGATCAGTCTTTAAAGAGAAGTTTGTATGGAAGCAAAGAACTTGGTTGTTTACTGAGAGAGACATATCCACCATGTTGTCACATAGTCCCTATCACAATGCAAGTAACATCATTAAAAGAAGCTGCCCTCTCTTCATAGAAGATTTCCTATATTAATGAGCTCTTTGTAAAGGCACTAAACAAGGAATGTCCATAGGTCATTCATATTAGGTCTAAAGCTGGAAGACAAAATCAGTTACCTTCTCAGAATTACAAGTTGAAGTATGTCAAACAAAAAACATGTTACTAGAACACTTTTGGTTGGAGCACTGGGTTAAAGTATTCTGTTAAAATATATACAGAAGGACACTGTAATATTAAGAGGATTTTGTAATAGTGAGGCTGTGATGCTACAACTTATGTGTTACCATTGATCAAATAAGAAGAAATTGCAGGTGATTATATTTGTTGGAAGTACAGTTAATTAAAGGAACTGATTTTTTTTTTCTGTAGTCACTCTCAAACTCCAATGTTAACTCTTAAGTGCACAAAAGTATGTTTTTGCTAGTCGCCAAGAAAAGCGTCAAGAGAGATGAGCATTATAATATTAATGCAGTATTTCACTTTGCTGTATTTAGGATCCATTTCAAAGAACTAATGGAGTGATATGTTGCTTTAAAGTGATGTAGTTTAAATCAAACAGTTTAGTGATATATTATTTAATTTGTAAAAACTAATCAAATATATTTTATAAAACTGTTTGATCTCCATTCATGTTTGGTATAGTGTGTTCACTTTTATCTGCTTTTTAACCTCCCACATTGTAATCTTTTCCCATCAGAGTTACTGATTTCCTTGATATGGCTGTTTGAATATTTTAACTGTAGCTTCTCACTCAAATGATCAATATCAGCATTTTGGAACTGTTCTAAAAATAGACCAGAAAGAATATCTGCATTTAATTTATGACTGCAATTATATTATTTCCAGTACAAATGATATTTTTAGGTTTGAAAGTGATCAGATTGTATAATGGATGGAGACACCAAAAATTAGACTAGCTCACAGATGAAAACTTTCTTACTGGAATGCCAAACTGAAATGTGGTGGTCATGTCATCTGTTATTTCTATCGTGAAAAAGATATTATAGTTCCACTCGTGGAACTCAGCCCTTCCTGAGGAGCAGTCAATTGCATAGCTACTCAAGAACTTCCCAGGATTTTATAGAACCCTAAGGTTCATTACCATGTTCACAGGAGCCCTCCACTGTCCCTATCTTTAGCCAGATTGATCCAGTCCATACCCCCCATTCTGTTTCTCTAAGATCCAATTTAATATTGTCCACCCATTTATGTCTTGGTCTTCCTAGAGGTCTCTTTCCATCTGACTTTCCCACCAATGTCCTATGTGCATTCCACTTCTTCCCTATTCGTGCTACATGCTCTGCTCATCTCATTCTCCTTGACCTGATCATTCTAATTATACTTGGAGCAGAGTACAAGTTACGAAGTTCCCCATTATGCAGTTTCCTCCAACCTCGTGTCACTTCATCTCTCTTCGGTCCAAATATTCTCCTCAGCACCGTTCTCAAACACCCTCAGTCTATGTTCCTCCCTTAATGTCAGAGACCAAGTTTCACACCCATACAGAACCACAGGCAATTATAGTTTTGTATCTTCTGATTTTTATGTTTTTACACAGTAGATGAGAAGACAAAAGGCTCTGGACTGAATGAATTACCCGAATTCAGTCTCCTCTTAATTTCCTTGTGAATCAAATTTTGATTTGTTACTGTTGTTCCCAAATATCTGAACTGTATCAGATTTTCGAAGCATCTGTTACCTCTATTTATGGTACGATCTTGCCCTGCATTCTGTTAATGAGACAGCAACATATACTTAGTTTTCTCTGTGTTTACTTCTAGACCAACATCTTTACTTGCGTCAATTAAAGTGTGTGTTTTTCTTTATGGTATCTACATTATCACCCAGTAGTTAGTTATTAGAGAGGATGGGTTTCCCCATTCACTTAGACCTGTAGTGGTCCATTGTGCTTCCCTCTATGATTTCTACCAGTCTCTATATCCTACCGGTATTGGTGCTTACCATCAGTCCCGCCCAGCCAGCGAGACCGGCTCTACTGGCTGAGAAGTATCTATAATGCTTCCCCCATCTACCGGAGGTATTAGTGACTGCTGTTGGGCAGCAAACGTCCGCAATTTTGGCTCAGTGACCTCCTTTGGAGGTATGAGGTTCTTTTACGTGCCGTAAAGCTACAACACGGGACCCACCGCTTAAAGTCCCTCCCGGAGGACTTGTTCCCTGAATTTTTCCGCCCTTAAAAATTCGACGACCTCCGCCAGGTATTTGAACCCGCGTACTACGAGTCACGAGGTGGGAACGTTACCTCTAGACTATGGAGGCCGCTTTTATCACCCAGTAGCTTCACATCATCGGCACAGAACAACAGCTGATGTGTTCCGTTTAATTTCAGTCCCACCTGGTTTCCCTGGACCTTCCTAATGGCATCTTCTAAAGCAAAGTTGAAAAGGAGTGGCAATACAGCATCTCCTTGTTTTAGACCATTCTGGATGGAAATTTACCATACAAGTGTTTACCTACACGGACTTTACCATATGTTTCGTTTAAACACATTTTAGTCAGCCTAACTAGTTTCAAGGGTACCCCAAACTCTATGAGAATATTGTACAGTACTTCTCACCCAACTGAATCATAGGGTTTCTAGAAGTCAATGAATAGCTCATGTACTGTCTCATTGTACTCCAATTTTTTTTCCAATATGTGATGAGTAGTTGATCTGTTACATCCAACCCACGCTAATGTTCCCCAATAATTTCATCTGTATATGGCCTTAACCTTGAGAGAAGAATATTGGATAAAATTTTGTATGAAGTTGATAGCAGTGATATCTCCTGATAATTACTAGTCAGTTTTATCACCCTTCTTGTGAACTGGTACAACAATAGACTCCTTCCACTGATCAGGCAATTTTTCCTAATTACAATTAGAATTGATTAGCTTATGGATCTTAGAATGTAATATTTCACCTCCTGCTTTAATATGTTCTGCCCGAATCTGATTACTGCATGGCGATTTATAACTTTTCAAATTTGCAATGGAAGTTTCAAGGTCAAAAAGGGCTAGGATCAGGTCCCATTGGGTCAGCTGTATGCATTTTATCTGCCTGACATCACTGACCCTATGTACATTCACCATTCTTATACTTCACTAAGTTACTTCTAGGTTGGTAACTACTCTTGAAGTCATTTATTCCTCACTACAGCTCACTATTATTATTGTATCTTACTGTCTGTTGCAAGCTCATCAATTTTGTCTTTCAGATATTCCCTCTTTTTATTCTTGAAATGCCTGCTGGTTTCACATCTTACATTGTTCAGATTATCCCTATTTATTTCGCTTGGACCCTGTAACCACTATAGTTTGGCTTGTTTCCTTTGGTCTAATAATTCTGAGCACCCTTCATAATAATTCATATTAACCTAGACTTTCTTTGAATAGGGAATACACTCTAATAAATGTTCTGAAGGCCTTGGCTTCGATCATTTCTATGTGCAATCTCCATGCAACCCACCTATCAAAGATTACATTGAGATATTTTACACTCAAATGTCTATTTATTACGTAAAAAAAGTCAAGTCACTAATGCAACTGTCATTACAACATTCACCATTCACCATGGCGAATGTTGCAGTGATAGTTGCATTATTGACAGACATAATACATAGACGTTTGATTAAGGATGAGCAACAGAATGCTGAAATACAGAATATTTTACACTATTTACAAATGGAATATATCTTCCATTCAATGTAAGATGAGACACAGGTGGGCGATGACTGTGAGAGAAGTAGACCCCTGAGTCTTATCTTCATTAATTGCACTGTCAATTATTGTTGGCTTCTTGCTATACAGTCTTGGGTCAGACCACAGCACAGAAAACATATCCACTGCCTAGCAATGGATGTCCTCTATTGTTGCATATTCGTTGGAACATGCATATGTAAGTATGAGACTGACCTGAGTAGAACCCCAATACAATAATTAAAATGATACCTATGTGAACAACACAGAAAGAGTATACATATGAGTTATGCCCAAACTCAACCACTAGCCAGTACTTTTATTGCAGATTCTGTAGATTATGCAATAAAATCTGTTAAACCATAGTAAAATTCAGTGTACATGCCTTTTTTTTTTGTTATCTGCTTGATGTATATACAGGGTTCACCGCCCCCCCCCACATCATCTAATGAAATCTCGACTTTGTGTGGTACTCCTTGAAGCACCCAAGAATGCACAGGCCCACGTCACATTTCTCGCACTTTGTGTGGATACTTCTCCTCTTCCCATGTGCTGAACAAACACCGCAGTTCATTCTCTTGTCTGAATGGTATTGCCAGTGATGTCGATTGGCCTCTATTTGAAATATTGTAGTCTGACCAGTACCACTCTTCCTGCAAACGTGCTTGGAAACCAAGACATTTGTGGATGAGATTGCTCACTATCTAACTGATACAGCGACAGTCAAATCATGATCATTTACAAGGAAACCACATCATCTTCCCAGGATATGCAAATGGGTCAACTGGTATTCAGAAATTTCAAAAAAACGAAACAGGTGAATTCTGCCCAAAATGAAACAAGAGTCTATTGCCCAGACCTAAAGAGTTAGTGGGCGAGGCCAAATTTTGGTGAGGAAATGAAAAAATTCATCTCACATTGCTAACAATATGCCTCCAGCAGGCATAATATGGAGGTGCTGCATTTTGTAGCAGTTAATGTACACCAAGAAGCAAAGTGCCATTTCTGTTTATACTGCAGAAGTATGTTTGCTTTGCACTTTTTCATAAATAAGAGGGGTATTTTGTGTCTCTCCTGCCTTTCAAATAACTTCCACTTCACATTAACTTTTGTGTAATCTATTTGGTGTTCTCACAGCCATGGAATGAAGAGTCCTGTCTCCCAGAACATAATATTGTGTAGCCTGTTGAAACTCAATAAAAGTTTCATAGGAACATGTTGCCTCCATCTTCAGAGTTGAAAAGTAGGCAAAGCAAGAAACCAGCATGAATTAGGCAGCTTGCTTCATACTGATTTCTTGCTTAGTTTACTGTTCAGTCCTGAAAATTGAGATGTGTTCTTCCAAAATGTTGGTTGATTTTCAATGGACTTCATGATGTATCCCAGAAAAAATTAATGATGTATCCCAGAAAAAATTAATCTTTTTGTAATGTTTGTATTATTTCTCGAAATTTTCAATCTCATATTTGAAAATGTGCAAATTGTCGAGAACTTGCTCATTTTTGATAAGGAAGTAATGTTTGAAGTCAATATGTTTCAAAATACAATAACCTGGTTTATTTACTAAGCACAAAATATGTATGTCCACATCTGTAACACGTTCAAAAATGGATTCTGTTTGATTTTCTGGAGTATATTTTTTGACACTGTTGTTAACACAATTGGAAGGGCCGTGCCATAGCTCAGGTGGTTAGTCGCTGGCTTCCCACTGCAGTGGCCCGGGTTCAAGCCCAGGACAAGTTGGCAATGGGGCAGGTTTTGAATTGAATTGAATTTATTTGCATTCCATAGATCCTAAGTAGGTTAATATCTCTGGATATAGAACAAGTCAAAATAATACCTACTGGTACAAGTAATTTTATCTTAAACTAATATAGCTTAATTCTACATTATTCTCTATTTACACTGAGGTATTCGTCTACAGAGTAGAAGGAATGAGCATGCAGATATTTCTTTAGCTCTGATTTAAAATGTTTAGTATCATTACTCAAGTTTTTGATACTTTGTGGGAGACTACTGTACACTTTTATGCCAGAAAAGTGGACTCCTTTTTGATATAGTGATAAGTTTGATGAAGGTAGATGGAAGTTATATTTTTGTCTAGTATTCATGTTATGGATACTGGAATTTAATTCAAATTTATTTTTGTTGTACACAACAAATAAGAGAAGTGATAGTATATATTGTGCTTGAAGAGGCAGAATTTTTAATTTCTTAAATAAATCTCTACATGAATCTCTACTTCTACGTCCTGCAATGATTCTAATTACTAGGTGGTTCAAATATGACCGGGACTGATTTTTTTTTAAACCAAAATTGCCAAACACTTACTTGCACATGTCAGTCTTCAACGTACTCCCCTCCGGAGTCAACACATTTTTTCCAACGTTGTGAAAGCATCCTGATTCCCTTTTCAAAAAAGTCTTGTGATTGGCGGCGTATCCACTCCCGAACATTCTGGATGACGGCGTCATCCACAAACTGCATGCCTTGCAAGTCTGATTTGAGCCTTCTGAACAGGTAGAAATAACTTGGTGCCAAATTGGGACTGTATGGCGGATGTGTCTCNTGATGGACAGCATTGCTCCAAGTTCCTTGATAGTGATGTGCCTATTCTCACGAATAAGTGTGTCTGCACGATCAATGTTTGGCTTGGTGACGGATGTTCGCGGCCGACAATCATGCAGTTCATTCTCCACGCGCTCTCTGCCCTCTCTGAAGCACTTACACCACTCAAACACACGGGTCCGTGAGAGACACTCTTCCCCATACTGTTGTTGGAGTCTGTGGTGAATTTCAGCGGACGGGACATTTTCTCCGAGGAATTTGATCACAATGCGTTGTTCCACACTCTGCGGTACCTTCTGTTCTCTCATCACTCTAGCAACTTCCAGACAGGACTGAACAGGTTCTAACCCTAACAGGAGGGAGGGTGGAGGTTGTGGCTTCACTCTCTCAAGGTCGCACAGCTGCTGCACAGTGCAGCTTGTTTACAAAAAAATCAGTCCCAGTCATATTTGAACCACCTAGTATATTCTTTTGTATCTTAAAAATTTTTACACTATGTGAAGAGTTCCCCCAGAATATTAATCCATAGTTCATAATAGAATGAAAGTAGGCATGGTAAACCATCTTCAGTGTTTCTTGTGGCATAAAGGGCTTAATCAATCTCATTGCATAGCAAGCTGCACTTAATTTAGTTATAGTTTGTTCTATATGTATTTTCCAAGACAGTGTACTGTCTACATGTATTCGAGTATGCTCATTCCTCATTACTGAAGAGACATCAATCCCATCAATGCAAGTCCTGCCAATCCCCATAAGTGAACGCTCAAGTCAAAGATTAACATTCCTTAACCACCTGTTAATCCATGGCTTGTCATGTCGCCAGGGAAGGCCAACGAACTTCACATTGGTGTGACTGGTTTTTTGAGCAATGTCACTTATGTCATTCTCAATTTGGTAATTGAGGTTCCTATATAAACTGTTTCTTGGCCCCCCAACTATAACTACTTGATCTTCTTTATTAAGATCCTTACACAAATTTTCTATGTTCCCAGTAACACTCCTCAGGTCAGCATTGGGCTTGAATATGCTGGTCACAGCATATCCATCTCCCATAGCATTTTGAAGCCTCTGTCCGATACCCCTACCATGACTGTTGCCAAGTAAAAGAATCTGATGTTTAGGCTTTACCTTAAATATAGGCTTATAACTAGATTCAGCACTGGCTGGCTGGTCTACAGAGTTACCATCAGTCTGAGGCTCTAGCATAGCTAAAGGTTCAAATCGATTGGTTTAAGTAAACTTAGTATCTAATAAGGAGGAAACAATCTTATGTTTCCTTCGGGAGTTCGATACAGTCCTAAATTCTTCAGGACAATTATCTACTAAATTTAATTCCTCTTTTAAGAGGCTAATCTCAGTTTTTGCAAATTCAAGCTCCCTACTCAAACTCAAGATTGTCTCCTCTTGCTTCTTTATTACCACGGCTTGCACACGAGTTGCAGTACCAAGGCAATAAGGCCAATTCACTGTTTGTACCAGCACAGTCCCAATGAAACCACTGGCCACAATCCTCGCACCCTATCCCCTGGCTAACCTTCCTCCTGCAGGCCCCACATTTACCTGATAAGTCACTACATTTTGTGTCCATTTTCACTCACAGTTAGTCTATAGCCTGGTACTAACTGAAAATTTAGGGGCAACTGACAAATATTTTTATGTATCTAAGACCTACAAGATATTTAAGTGCTGGTACAAATAGCTTACAGCCCACTCTAAACTTCACTATATTACGATTAAACTCGTTCACACTCTTTTCTTTAGGTTAGGCCTACAGGCACTTAAAGAAAATACAAAATCAATCACTTTAAGTTATAAAATTACAATACACTTCGCTGAACCTAGTATTATTCTATCTTAACAAAAGCAATAAAATGTGATGCACTTGACTATACTATTAATTATATTTTCAAACGCCACTTTTTTGGTTAGGCCTACCAGCACACTTACATGAATACAAATCAGACTAAATAAAGACACAAAATAACAATAACACTATGTTGTATCCCAATGATGGTGATGGCATACGAGAGGTTAGCCGAGCGGGAGACTGTTCCTCATTGTACTTTTGACACTTAAGGATTGAAATCCAAGCCGAACTCGCAGTACAATACAGTGAATATATTTAATATAAATTATGTTGATACAAAATGTTGTACAGAGATCAAGAATATTGCCTGAATAGAAGTTTATGAAGTCCCTATGACAGAGCACAGAGACTCAGTGCAGTGTATGAACTGAAATCTATGAAGTCCGCTCTGCGCCCCAAAACATGGTCTTTTAAAGAGGCTAGGATAGGCACTGGCTGGCAGTCACATGGTATGATTTCACGTTGAGTTCATGCTCATAGCAGATGATCCCAAAGTTCCTTGTTCTCTAGTCGACAAACAAGTGTTGCATCATGCGTGTTTGTCTCAACCAGAGTTATCTTATTGTTATAACTTCCTGTCTGTACAGTCAGACAAAATCATATACATAATGTTTGACGTAATATACTGTGACATGCTGAGCTATGGATGACGCCCCTCCCCC